>NC_057810.1:627769637-627838371 GCF_018294505.1 Triticum aestivum | reverse complement strand
GTGGCGGTGGCGACGGCGAGAGGCTGTGCGACGCGGGAGGGCGAGAGGGAATTTTACTCGGCTGCAGTACGATGGAGTATATTTAGGAAATTCTTGGGGGATAGGGAATTGGAGTAAAAATTATAATCCATTAATGTTTTTAGGGGATCGGTTGGGTCCGCCGTAAGGGAGTAAACCGAAAACTTTACTTCCTTATGACCGTATTGACAGCTCTACAAAGAGAAACTAGAGCTCGACCAAGGACACTTGCAGTGCAGTTGTAGTACAGTAGAACCTGATGTTGGAGCTCGTTAATCTGGGACTAATTCCTTTTGCTGTCACACTGCGGACGTAGTTAGTTCGTGCTCCAGACATTTGGTGGAGTGATACGTTTGGTCCAGTGGGTCATTTGGTCGAGAGGTCAACACATATGCTGATTGTTGGAGAATCGGACGTGGAGGGTTCAGGTTTCCGATTTCGTGCCTGCCATTTTCCTTATGTTCATCAAAGAGTGGGGCAAGAGATTAGGTCGACGTGCACTCTCCTGCCTTCTCCGGGCCAATTGCACCGCCTGCATTTTTTCTTTTCTTTGAGTAACTGCTATGTATCCCCTACTACGAGGCAGACATCTGGCTCGCCTCTAGCGCAGGGGGCTACTGGGCAGTGGACGCGTGTCTTTTTCTCTATGTGGTTTCTTATAGATTTTTTCACTATTTGTAGCAGTTTTCTTCAGTTTTTTTTATCTTTTAACTCTATCTTTTTTCTTTCTCTGTTTTTTTCTAGCACATGACTGCATTTTTTTGTATGCACTTTACATTTTTTTCTGTTCACCAGGAACATTTTTTCATGCATGTTTAACATTGTTCAAATACATGATTAACTTTAAAAAATATGTTTTCACTTTTTTGCATATATATTGTAAATTTCGGCACATATAAAAAATATAAAATTTTAAAATTTTCAAGTACATGATTAACACTTTTTGAAATACAATTTTTTAATACATACTTAACATTTTAAAATACACTTTGAAACATTCTTTGGAATAATACAAAATATTTTTAAAACTATGCAGACATTGTTTTACATTATGTACTTTTAAATGTCAAAAAACATATTTTTAAAATTTGTGCACATTTTTTAAAAAATGGTATCAAATAATTTTTAATTACAGGATCATTTGTTTACGTTTCATAATGTATTAAAAAAGTTCATGTATATATATTTAAAAAAGTGACCTGTGTCAACATTTTTTGAATGCTATCAAAGTTATTTTAAATTACACTAGATAATTTTGTACAATGTGTCAACATTTTTCTTCATAATGAACGTTTTTTAGAATTTGAAATACGTTAAGTTTTTTGGAATATACTCCCTCCGTTCCATAGTGTACTGCATATAATATTTTTTAAAATTCAAACTTGACTAAGTTATTAGAGATAACTATTTATATCTACAATACCAGTACCAAACATATGAATTATAGAAGTTCATCTTAAAATTAATTTAGTGATATAAGTTTGACATTCTATATGTAAAAATTTTCTCCACAAATTTCGTCAAAATATGATGCTTGGCTTTCAAAAAATCTATATGCACTACATTATGAAACAGAGGGAGAATTTATTTATAATATTTCGCAAAAATAAAAAAATAAAAAACGGAAAAACGGAAATATGGACTCGTGACTTGGGGCCTATGTTCACCGGTCAATCTGGGCCGGAGAGAGTGGCAAGTCCAACTCGCACGCAACACAACAAACAAAAATCTGGAGATATTTCCCGGTCCGGTGGGCTCCAGAAGCCGACGCTTTTGTCCCGTCACACGGATAAGCCTCTCCGGTTTGGCTTCCGCTTGAGCTTCCGCGCCTTGCTTGGTCACCATTGCCGTCTGCTCGCAGCCTCGCGTTCTTGGATCGGTTCCACGCGCAAACCACGCCACCCGTTGGAAATCTACGAGCTCTCTCGACGCCGCGCGCGGCTGCCGCGTCCGGGAAGCCATCGAGCCAATGCCGCTGCTCGCGCCGAGCCCGCGCGCGCTCTGCCGGGACCTCTACTGCGCCGCCGCGGCGCGGGAGCAGTCGGCCCCGTCCTCCGTGCCGGCGTGCTCGACCGTCGGCGGGGCGCGGCCGCTGGGGCTGTGGCGAGGCGGCGGTCGCGGGGCGAGGGCAGGGAGAGGGGTGAGGGCGGAGGCGGCCTACTTCTGGGACGCGTCGGTGCCGGTGGAGATGGGCGAGATCGACAGCATGGAGAAGCTCGACGCCGCGCTCGCCTCCTCCGCCGAGCACAACCAGCCCATCATCATCGACTGGTACGACACTATCTTATACCCTATCCCCATACCAATGCAGTGGCAGTGCAGCTGCCCGTGACTGCCAGCCTTTCTGCTCTGTATTTCAATCAGCATGTAGTACTGTTGCTCTGGTATTCAACCATTTACCTCAGTCCTCGGATCAGACGCTGAGGCTTCAGTGTGTTCTTGCCAGGATGGCAAGCTGGTGCCGGAAATGCATTTACCTCAAGCCCAAGCTGGAGAAGATAGCAGGAGAATTCCCAGGGTTGGCCTGAATTCCTTGAAATGATTTCGTACTGTGCTGTGTTGATGCAGTTTCATGATTCTTCGCTCTGAGATTCGATATCCACAACAATCAATCGTTGTGGAATGTGCAGAAGCAATCTCTTGATTCGGACAAACAACAGCATTTTGTTTCTTTTGCAGAGTCAGGTTTTACTTTGTGGATGTCAATAAAGTTCCACAGGCCGTGGTAAAAAGAGGGAATATAAGCGTAAGTCAGCAGATTTGAACTTAGCTTAGCCACTTCATTTTGAAAGGGAAATTTGAGTACTAATCAATTGGTTCACAACGACTCTGATATCATCTGACCAGTTTATTTATTTGAATTCTGTCATTGCGCCCATCTGTCTCTGCATCTACCTTCAGAAAATGCCCACTATTCAGGTAACGTCATACGTATTTGTTTTCTGAAGTTCTGCATTTGTCCCTTTATGATTGACGTTCTGAATTTCTTATGATGATGCTTGCTCTTATTAATTTCCAGCTGTGGAAGGACGGAGAATGGAAGGAGGAAGTGATAGGAGGCCATAAAGCGTGGCTGGTGATGGATGAGGTTAGAGAAATGATCCAGAAGTACAAGTGACTGATTACATAACATACTGTATATAGAGGTTTGAGATGATCTCCTCGGACACTGTAACCCGATCAATAAAACTATATTCCAGCTCCTTAATACGTGCAACAGAGCTGGCCTATACTATTAATCTGTTGCAAGATTTCACTTGAATACTTCTGTTCTGTATTGATACATATGGTGCATTGATCAGAAGTTAATACCTAGAAATGGAGTTGAGGTGTTCTATTGCCTTGACATTATGTTGGAGTTACTATTATGACCCTAGGTGTCTCAGGGGATCATCTAGTAGTCTAGCCATGATTTATGTTCCAGTGTGATGACTCTGGCCGTCATTATCGAAAGCATCCCGTGATGCCATTTAGTAGTAGGTATTCTATCCCTGGGTTTTGAACCCGAGATTCACCCTACTTGCTTATGTTGATAGTTTTGCTCGTTCCTTTAGGTTATTAGTAACCTTTGCATTAGTCCTCGATGTTCGTGGTATTCCTTTCTTCCAAATACTATGAACCGCTTATGGCAGATGTTCCTTGCTGATCGAAAGATCACAATCAGAGTGCTCTCGATGGGTTCTCGATTCTACATTGTGACTCTGCCAGTTCTACCTTTCTGCATGGGTTATCCGGAAGAAATATGTGGAATTCGTTCGACATGCTAAACCATGCATCCACAACTCAGAAAATCGCATGTTCCTTTGAGTTGTCCCTCTTTAGTTGTCTTCTAACCCTCGTCTATCAATTGATATTCAAGAGTATGCGTGCATTCGTTCGTCGATGCCTATTACCCTTGTGGTCCGCCAGGCCATTCTATTTCAGAATGAATAGGAGAAACAAACTCCAGTACCTCATCCATATCCAGGATTGGGTCAAAGAAGTTGTGCTCCGCAGATCAAATTGCTAATCCAGCTTTTGTTCTGCTCTACCTTGGAGTATTACCATCTTTATATCGGGATTGTTATAGGAATTGCACACCATCCTATGAACTCTTGGTACAGTGATACTTCTTGCCATCATTGTTCATTCCTCGGTTCCTGTGTTATCATAACCGGAATACCGACAAATGGATCATGGCGTGTGAAATCAATACTGTTAGCAACTCTGTTGCTTGGTAGTTAAATGGACGATAACCTCATTCTTAGCGTGTTGATTATTGAATCGTCACCCTAAGACTGATTGTGCTGCCTAGTCCCTATTTCTGGTGCACTCCTCGACCAATGAGATAGGAATTATTTTAAGTCCTCACTCATTTGATCATATCATCTTGCCCTGAAAAGCAAGATTGTTCTCGAGCTTAGTAACATATCGGTGGTTCATGATTTCCGAAGATCTTCTCGGAAGTATTACCAGGTTGTCACCTGACCGCTATGTTGAGCTCGTGATCAAGTTGGTTTCTTGTGAACCACCTTCTCTCCAAGAATCGGTGTTAGATATCCCTGAGCTAGTTGGTTAAGCTAAACGACAACTTGGAGGGTTGGAAGATAAAAGCTTGCCTGACTTAGTTCGTTCCAAAGGGATATTCTTGTGTAGTGTGTGTTGAAGAAAGATGATATCTTCATCGATTGGTCCCTGTGATCAGTTGCTGGACCTATCGTCTTATCAATTCTTTGATTTGAGTGTGGGCTATCGTCAAATCAAGTCAGAACCAACGATGCTCGTAATGTTGTCTTATTCGTGGTTGATCCCTCGAGCATACACCATTACATCTTTGGTCTGACCAATGCTATCACTTGTTCACTTAACTATGGAATTCCTTTTAAAAGGAAACCCGGATGAATTGTTGTTGAGCCCATTGACAACATCCTTATCTCCTCCATGATTTTGTTGAACATTAAGCTAGTGTTCGAAACTTTTGAAAGCACTTGTTCATGCTAGCTCATGAAGCATATGTTCGGATGTAAGAAGTGACTTCCTCTAGTTCATGTGCATTTGATGCAAGTTGCCGTCGTGGACTCGAGAAAGTCAATGTTGCTTCCTCTGGAATCATCGCAAGTCAGTCATGCACACGTGCGAAGTATTCTGTGGTCTGAAGACTTGCAACCTTCATTCCATATGTGTATCCTAGCACACCAAGCCACTGACTGATTTGTTCAAGGAGAAGGAGTATCTTCATAAGAGCTAATCCGGACTTATGAAAGAACTTCGATATCCTCGTTGATGGTTCCCCCTCCTGAACTCGGTAGTGTTTTATTATAAGACTACCACGTGGTCATGTTTGTCTGGGACAGTGTGTTCACATGTTTGTAGCAGAACCAGCTCATGTTTTGGAGCTTATTATCGTAGTTCATTTCCCGAGAATCTCGCAACGTCATCTCGTCGATTTGTGTTGCAAACCTTCATTTTTCTTCCTAGACTCGATGAGCCTGGAATATTCTGACACCAACCAGATCTGAATCTCAGGCAGATATGATGGTTGGAATATTTCCCAAGAATTATAATATTGGTCCCTCGATAACCGGTAAAGTGGATGTCGTGGCCAACACACCCAGCCGGAAGACCTATTATTGTAGTATCTTGTTTGAGGAAATTGGCCACCTCCCCATAAGGATTTCGTAGGATTTACCTCCGTAACTGTTCCTTATGGATTCTATTGCTCCCGAAGTCCGACCTTTACTTGATGTTCTAGTTAGCAAACCATATCCATGAATGGGTTATACTAGCACGTCAAGGAGAACATTAGGAGCGGAGTGCTAAATGTCTCTCGGTCGATCATCCAGATTTTGTTTCCCTGGCCTCGCTAGGGTGAAATCTGAGTTGATGTTATCTTCCTATGCATCTGCATCGTCCATCGTTGTTCATCATGGTGGTATGTTGTGTTGCCAGGATCCTTGACACGGATATTGGTAGAATCTTGATGATTGTGGAAATGCTCAAGTTCTTGAGAGCACGCACAAGCGCTACGTGTTATCCTCGGCACTAGCTGGGTTGCTCTCAGTTCTCTCGGCAATGCTATGACCTACTCAAACAGTGAACTCACTCTCTATTGTTGGGTTTTTCCCCAGTTACCAGAATCATTCCCAGCATTTGCATTTTGTTCCTAGCTTGCACCGCCGATGTGTCATTCTACCATGGGTCTCTTCCATTTCCGGTGATAAGCAAATTCATCCATTACGTTGTCTTCAACAAGGTAATCCACATCATCCAAGTCCGAGTATGCCATTCTACCGATCCCCGCCAGTCGATTGCTGTGATTTGCCTTAGGCTGATATAGAGAGTCTCAATGATCTCTATATCAAAGGTAATTCTTTTTGCCACTTAAGATAATAATCTACGAATCACCCTTCTCCAGGATGTTTCATCGTGGTATCATGGCAATTCAACTCCTCGCTATGTTGACAACCGATCACCACCTTCTTAAGCGTGAAATTGTTGTCCACCTAGTGAACCTTCGTCATCCGTCTCTCTCCACCCCTCTTGATGTGTATCTCGTGTCTCAACCCGAGAGATGGTCCTATGTCTCATTCCGTGAGTTGTTCGATCTTCGAGGAGATCGACCCTTCTAGAGTCTTCTTCCCTCCATGTCATGTTGACAGGAGTTCTCAGAGCAAGACTTCGAGACAATGATGGTGGACGAATCAACGCCCATTTGAAGTGCACCCTGGATCGTGAAGATTATACTAGTTTGCGTTACCCCTTCACCCTACCCTACGCTTGAATCTCGAGACGAGATTCTTGTTTAGTGGGGGTGAGTTGTCACATCCCTAGCTGCTGCTAGTGCTCTAGGCTAGCTCATGTGAGCATCATGTTTTAATTCAAATGAAATTTGAATTGAGGGATTTTCAAAGCCTCAGAAACCCTCTAAAAATAACCAACATTTAATTCTTCTCAAATGAATCCAAGAAAATGTTCCTGTTATTCTATAGAAATATTGGTAAGAGGTAAAATTCAAACCAATATTTTTGGAGTCACAGAAATATTTGTTTTGGCCATTTGAATTAATTCAATAACTATTTGCATTGGATTTATATTTTATATATAATTAATATATGTCCAATAATTCTGGAACATTTTATGTGGTTTGGTATATTTTAGTTCTAGCCACATAATTATTTTCAGGATTTTATAAAATGGTTTAGTATTTTTACTAAACCAAAACAAAACAGAACAAAATAGAAAACAAAAATATAAAACAGAAATAAAAGAGAGAAGGATTTTACCTGTGAAGCCCACCTGGTGGCCCAACAGGACCGGCCCAGCCGGCCCAGCCCACCTCCTCCCCCTTGTCCTCTTCCTCCTCTGCCAGGAGGACGAACAGAGGCGAGGCGTGGCGCGCGCCGACGCTGCCTCGGCCACCTCCTGCTTCCCCCTGGCCACCTCCTGCTTCCTCTCGTTGCCCTGGACCCCGTCCGCGACGCCACGCACCCCCCCCAGGCCTCTCACTCTCTCCCCGAGCTCCTCTCCTCCTCTGGCTCTCTCGCGCGCAGCCACCGAACACACCCGCCGCCGCCGACGAGCTCCCTCGTGGCCACCGGCCACCCCTAGCCTCGCCGATGCGCTCAAAGGCTCCGCCTCGACCCCCTCCTTCCTCCCCACCGACCCACGGCCCTCCGGAAGCCCTGTAACGCCGCCACCATCGCCGTTTCCATCGCCGGCCGCCGAGGATCTTCTCCGTCAATTCGGCCACTCCGGCGCGCCCCCGAGCCCACTAACCCTCCCTACAGCTCCGCGGTGAGCCTCCGTGCAGAACCCCTCTCTCTCCCCTCGCGTTTGCGAGCTCTAGGCCATAGCTCCGCCGCGGCCGAACTCCGGCCGCCGCTGACCTCGTCACCGCCGTCACTGCAGCCGCTTGAGCTCGTTTCGGAGCGTGTCACCGCACTCAGGAAGCCACCAGGAGCCTAACGCATATCCTAACTCGCCCTCCCGTGCACCACAGCGCCAACCCCGCACTCACCGAACTCCGGCGCCGCCGCGAGCTCCGTTCCGGCGAACCCCGGCCACCCCCGCACCTCCCGTTGGCCCCCCTAGATGCGCACGGGCACGGGCTACCTTCTGGTGCCCTTCGCGCGTCCAGCCGCCGCCCGTAGCGCAACCCCGGTGAACTTCCGCCGCGTTTCGGGTCGCCGCCGGTCGAACTCCGGTGGCCAGTGACGTGGCGCTGTCATTAGCCACTAATGACACACTAACCAACCCCCTAGGCCACTGACAGTGGGCCCCACCCCTGGTCAAACCCCAGTCAGCGCTGGGTTTGACCGGGATTAGCTCCTGTGTCACTGACGTGTGGCCCCCACACGTCAGGTTTGACCTGGGGCGCCCAGTTGACCCTGCTGACGTCATGCCAACGTCATGCTGACGCAGTAATGTTTTCTGGATTTAATTTAATTCTGAAAATTCCAGAAAATTGTATAAACTTCTAAAATTCATAGAAATTCAACCGTAACTCCAAATTAAATAAATTATATATGAAAAATTATCAGAAAAATTCAAGGAATCCATCTGTACCATTTTCATGCATGTTAGAACAACTTATAGGTGCTGTTTAGCACAAATCAATTAAATGGCATTTGAATAATCACATATGGAGTTTGAATTTGAATCTTGTATTCAAACCAACTTCATTTAATCTGTTGCTAGTTGCATTAGCTCAAAACACATTCATTTTGCCATGTCATGATCATGCATCATATTGTGCATTGCATTGATTGTGTTCCTTCTGTGTTGCCGGTATTTGTCCCCTCTCGATAGACGTGATACCGATGATGTGATCGTTGACACTGATGAAGACTCAATGTTATCTTCAGAAGTGCCAGGCAAGCAAAACCCCTTGTTCATTCCGATAAAATCCCACTCTCTCGCTCCTGCTCTCTTTTACTGCATTAGGACAACATCGATTCATCTGTTACTTGCTGCGGTAGCTGAACCCCTTTATCCTTTGCATGACCTGTCATTGCCACAGTAAATAGATGAAACCCACTAGCATGAGTAGGAGTTGTTTGAGCCCTGATGTGCCTACTCATTCATGCTTGTTTGTCATGCCTGCTACTGCTTAGAGTTGAGTCAGGTCTGATTCATCGAGGATGAATCAGAGGTGTGTGAACATGTCCTACTATGTGTGAGCTAAGTGTGTGAACACGATTTGGTAAAAGGTGTCGGTGAGAGGCCATGTAGGAGTACATGGTGGGTTGTCTCATTGAAGCCGTCCTTAGGAACTGAGTTCTGTGTTTGTGATCCATGATTCAGCTACTACCATGCATTGGGCCCTGAAATATGACCCCGCTCGACTTCTTATTCACCCTAGTCCTCTGTCCAGGAGTTGCAAGTAGTTTCTGGTGTTTGTAGCTTACTGGAGGCCGTGGACAGCGCTGACCGTAGGGGTGGGCTGTGATGCGGTAGGTACGTGGCACGGTGTACCGGATGCCCGTTTGGTATCTCGGGAACCCTGTTCACATCGTTTGGGGCTGTGATCGAAACTCCGGCCGGATCTCCTCATGGATGGAACCCGAATAGGCGATAAACCTGGACTAGAGACTTGAGTGTTTAGGTAGGTCGTGGTCTACACCCACGTCGGCTTTCGCTTGAAGTCTGCCGAGCACATGTCGTGTGCAGACGCTAAGTGGTGGAAACATGTATGAAGAAGTACACCCCTGCAGGGTTAAAATCATCTATTCGAATAGCCGTGTCCGCGGAAAAGGACTTCTGGGTTGCTTATATCAGATCATAGACAAGTGAAAGTGGATACCCTAAAATACGCAAGATAAGCGTGAGTGCTATGGATGGCGTTCTCGTAGGGAGACGGGAGCGGATCCATAGTGGTGTATTGATATGGTGAATATGTGGACTCGTGTGCGCCACCTCAAAAGAGTTACTTGCAGTCGTAGTTCAGGATAGCCACCGAGTCAAAGCTGGCTTGCTGCAGTCAAACTCCACCCCCTTGTTGATAATGATGCATATGTAGATAGATCTGATGTAAGTCTTGCTGGGTACATTTGTACTCACGTTTGCCTATTTTATGTTTTGCAGAGAGACTTCAGTCTCACTAGTAGTTCCGCTTGGACTTCGACGTTTAGCTTGATACCTCAGCTACGATCTTGTGCCCTCGGCAGGATCTGATCGATAGTCAGGCTTCTCAGCCTTTTTCATTTATAGATGTCTGTACTCAGACATGATAGCTTCCGCTTGTGCTTTGACTTGTATGCTCTGATTGTTGGGTCATGAGACCCATGTTTGTAATGTCTCGCTCCTCGGAGCCTATTGAATAAACTACTTGAGTCGTAGAGTCATGTTGTGATGCCATGTTGTGTTTGCACATATCGAGCATATTGTGTGTATGTTATTGAAATGCTTGGTATGTGTGGGATCTGACTATCTAGTTGTTTATCTTTAGTAGCCTCTCTTACCGGGAAATGTCTCCTAGTGTTTCCACCGAGCCATGGTAGCTTGCTACTGCTCCGGAACACTTAGGCTGGCCGGCATGTGTCCTTCTTCGTTCCTGTGTCTGTCCCTTCGGGGAAATGTCACGCGATGAATACCGGAGTCCTGCTAGCCCGCTACAGCCCGGTTCACCGGAGTCCTGCTAGCCCAGTGCTACAGCCTGGATTCACTCGCTGATGACCGACACGTTCGATGCTGGGTCATGGATGCCTGTCCCTGTAAGTTTGTGCCACTTTGGGTTTACGACTAGCCATGTCAGCCCGGGCTCCTTATCATATGGATGCTAGCGACACTGTCATATACGTGTGCCAAAAGGCGCAAACGGTCCCGGGTAAAGGTAAGGCGACACCCGTGGGAATACCGTGCGTGAGGCCGCAAAGTGATATGAAGTGTTACATGCTAGATCTATGTGGCATTGAGTCGGGGTCCTGACAGCGTTGGTATCAGAGCTTGACTGCCTGTAGGATTACCAAGCCAAACTGGTCGAAGTTGAGTCTAGAAATTCTTTAGTTATATGTAGGGGAATTGATTGTGGGATGGAACGTAAGGCTCTTTTTACTCCTTATACCTCATGGCCTTCTGATCTGAGTCATCATCTTCTCTTCTACGGGGATTAAGAACTAGGCTATCTCTTCTTTCTATTAGGATCACGTGTTACTAATCAGTGGACTTATAAGATTGTTGGACTTAAGTCTCAGTTCAGTTCTTACTGTATGTTAATTGTTGATCTCGAAACCTTGATATTGTGCTTTTGAGTGGTTATGCCACCATTTTTGTGAATGTCTCAAATCTTTTCTGAGCATTTACAGCCGTCATGCTGTCCGAGTCATTCCAGGTTTCTAAATAGTCTGATGCATTTGCAAAATCCTTTCCCTCTGGTTTTGATGTTCCTTTATGCCAACAACAATCAGGAACACTATATTTCACAATTCATTGGAAACAAATTCTGAAGAACCGAACAATCCACATTCACAATTTATACAGAAGAAAAACTGTAAAGAATCAAATAATTCATCATCCCCATTCAAATCAATGAACATATCTACAAGGCCCCAGATAACCTGATTTACATGAGAGTTTAACAAATACCATTCTCAAATCTCAAACGGTCAAACCACGATAACAAACCCAGGACAGTTCAGAATTACCAAGCTCGCTAGTACTATAGCTACCCATCTGGCGTCAGAACTAAGCAACCGCTCCAGCCTCCAAGCTGCTCAATCCTCTTTGCGGCTACCCCACCGGCGCCACGACCACGAAGAATACGAAGACAGCGAAGGCGAGGGCGAGTCGTCGTCGGTGCCGACGGGGACGTCGGAGAGCGGCGCCAGGACACGCCGCACGCTCATGGACCGCATGGGCCGGAAGCTGAGGGACCTGAGCCTCTTGTTCTTGGAGAAGACGTCGGAGGAGTTGGTGAGGATGAGGTACACCAGCCCCTGCACGAGCAGGAACACGGCCACCTTGATCAGCACGTCGCGGAGCTCCGGCGAGATGAGGGCCACCTCCATCATGGTCACCGGCGGCGAGGGGTCGATCGATCAACCAGTCAACCAAAGAGGCTGGCAAACGAGATGCGTACGGGTCCCTTGTGGCTGATGATGAGGCTGTGATTGTGTATCGATGATTCGATCTGGATGGTGGCCTTTGCCTGCTCGGCTGCTCCTTATATAGAGCCCCTCGCGCTTGGCTTGTGCTTGTGGATTGCTGTGGCATGTGCGATGGCGATGTGTGGTTATTTTACTCTCGGTCGTGTACGCAAACGCAAGCGGTGAAGGTTTCGTGGGCGTCTGATTGGCCGCGTTGCTTTGCCGGGAAGGAGAGGGCGGCGCAGCTTGCTGCAGCTGTGGAACCAGTCTTTAGCTTCACGTTTTCATTTTCTCTTTCTTTTTTCTTCCTACTTTTGGTTTGGGACCTCGACGTGGTGTTGTCGTGTCAACATCTTCGCGCCGCTGGAATGGTTTGACCCGGGGGACGTGTGTCGTGCACTCGTGTGAAGGCTGCTAAGATTGCTTGGCCGGCTTGGGGGAAAGAGACGAGTGACGTGGTGTTTGTGATTCTCGAGACAGATGGATAACGACTTATCTCATCCATCTACACTTGTCCAGGAAATCCCATCAGAATGTATTCTGGAAGCAGTGGTTTCCAACACACGGACGTAATCAGGGAGCACTCTACGTGCCAGTTTAATTCGCTGAACACGTTTTGTTGGTTATTAATTAACCACAGGGTCAGGGCGTGGTTGGTAAAGCTTCGAAAAATGACCATGTCGCCGCGCCCATATCTTCGGTTTGACCAGCTACATGTGGCTAATCTTCCCTGTACGCGCTAAGTAGTAGTACTTGTTTGAGTGCCTCGTACCAAGACAATCCTGCAAGTTGTTAGTATCTCTTTCTAGAATATGTGTTTTGACCGTCGGTCGATGCATCCCCACCCCAAGGTTAGTTTTATTCGCCTCGCCGATTCCCGGATGCTACTGTGGGCTATCCCATGGGAACCTTCCGGCCGGGACCCGGCCAGCGCTCCCATGTGCCGCCTTGATCTGCGTTAGGACGCCCGCCCTCGTTGTCTTGCCCGCACAAGCAAAACACCATCGGCACCGACTCGCGCTGGCAAGATAGGCAGCGCGCCAGCTAGCTAAGGTTTTCCCTGACGCGGCTTGCGGTTTGCGGGCCAAGCAAACGTGCGCCGGCGCCGGCTGCCAGTGCCAGACACCCCGACCTGGTTGCTTGCTTGGTTTCTGGTGGGAGATGCTTTCAGAAACAGTTGAACCAGCTGATGGCGGTGATGCTCAAATTTTTTGTCCAAAACGACCGCCTCACCGACGAAATTCACAAAAAAGACCGCCTCTAATACACATTGTTGAAAAGTTGTCGAAAAGGACCACCTCACAATCGAAATTGACAAAAAAGAACACCTATGAGACACATTGTCGAAAAGGACCAGCTAGGCCGTGGCGGCAGGCGCGCCAGCCGACACGTGGCACCTGCCGCCATGGCGCGAGGCGGCAGCCCCTGTTGCCAACCGGCCAGGCGGCAGGTTGCATATCACATGATCCCAGTCCCTCGACGGAATGGAGCCCTACCGGTGGGCCCTGCCGCCACCAGACGAGGCGACAACACTGTTGGTACGGCGTGCGACGCGTCACCGCCACAGGCTGTCGGTTGGTGACGTTTGACGTTTCTGCTGACACTGATTGGAGTGTTTTGGATCACTGCGTATTTTCCGCCATAAATTTCGTCCATTAGTGCCCTATTTTGCCGCCAGCACATTTGTCATCTGAGCAAATGGTACATTGAATCTCTCTTCATTCACCAAGGTGAAGGAGCTGACGGATTTTTCAGATTGCTTAGGCATGAAGTTTTTCATGTGCGCCAATTATGAGAAAGATCCACCCGTAGCTAGTTCATCATACGACAAGCCTCCGGTATGCTTTAACCATCGTGAATAGACATCATGTTGGTTTTTTGGTTGATTTTTTATTAACATTCTTGTTCTTGTTGTAGTCTCCTACTCTCCTCCGCCTCTGTGCATGTAGATTGACACGGAGATGCCGCCTTAGGCATTGACTGAGATTCATCAAAGAAGTCGTCGTGCATGGGATAATTTCTATGCGGAAGAGCGACATGAAAAGGCGGCAGTAGAGAGAGAGAGAGAAAGAGAGAGAGAGTGAGAAAGAGAGAGAGATAGATAGATAGAGAGAGAGAGAAAGAGAGTTAAAGAATACTATGCCGAGCAAAAGCGTTTCTTTCAGGATTTAGGGAAGATGCTCGTCACATGGAGAAGCAGGAACGACATCGAAAGGAGGCTCTTGAGGCAAAGAGATAGAGAAAGAAAGAAAGAGCTCGTGAGACCAAGCTAGCAGAAGAAGCTGACGATGAAAAAGGAAAATATCCGTGCTGGACTCAGTAGTTTTCCGCGGTAATATTTCAAATTTTGGAACCGTTTTTATCTTAATTTTAGCAGTTAATGTAGCTTTATTTCAGTAGGTCAGTGTATTTCAATAGTTCAACGTATCTTATTTTCAGTTGTACCGTGTTGTAATGAAAAAATGTAGCTTTGAAATAAAATATGACTTTTTCTTCCCGCCTGTTGTTTTCACGCCATAAACTCACCCTGCCAATTTTCCCCGCCATTTTTTTCGACCAAATTTCTTCCTGCCATTTCTTTCCCGCCTTATCTTTTGCCTTGACAACTCTATAAAACCACCCTCTAGCATGTTGTGTTCTGCATCTTTCTATAGCCATTTATCTAGCCATGCCCGATGCCAACTCTATAAGACATGCCCAGAGTGCCGCATCAGCTAGGGGTGCCGCAACCTCAAAGAAAGTGAGCGCAGACGATGATGACTTTATGCCAAGCAAGCAAGCTGAAAACAGATCAAAGGGCCGAGTTGCATCAGGGATGGGTGGCGCTAGCTCTAAGAACATGAAGAGCGATGATGACGATGACGATGACTTTATGCCAAGCAAAAGAGATCAGAACAGATTCTAGGGTAGTGCAAGCTGGAAGAGGAGTAAGTCAGGTAAGAGTGCAACGTCAACAAAGGGCGTTGATGCTGATTACGATTCCGTTGATGAGTTTATACCAGGGAAACTACTTCAGGTAACGCTTGGACGCAATCGTGAAGACCTCTAGAAGCCCCATGTTAGAGAGAATAGTGAGGATGACTTCATGTAGTTTCTGTATGACGATGCATCCACATTGTGTTGTATCTTTATTTGAGATGTACTACTTTAATGTCATAATTCGGATGCATTTTTATTTCCTCATACATAGATGTCTCTTACATACATCGGAAAAGTCTGAAACTTTCATAGATAGGTAGAATAGGCCGCACCAATAGATAGACGAATCACCCTACTCGATGACGACCAATTAGTCTTTCCTGACGTCCGGAAGGCGACATGCGATTAGGTGGTCGTTGTGCACGAAGACCACGGCCGTACTCCCCCTCATCTTCCCGTGTCTGTGACTCCTGCATAGGTGGTAGAATTTGCAATCCATATTGAGATCCTAATGCAAAATTGTAGGTGGTTGGTTGTGACTCCGGAGGGATATAAGATAGGCATATAACATTCTCATGGAAGAAGTCTGTAATTATTCCTGGAACCATGTTGCCACGATCATGGGATGCTAAGGATGTCTGTGTTGAGGCCACATTGGGTGTCCTCATCGTGCCATGCAGAATAAGTACTTTCCTGCACAGAAAAACCATATTTTAATACGAGGCACAAAAATGTTGTATGCGAGTAATTACTTATTATGGTTAAACATACTTGAGTGGTGTCATAGCGTTGTGACCCCTTGCTTCTCGTGTATGGCCATTGTCCGCTGTACTGGTAAAAAAATTGTTATGAAAATAAACCATTAGATGATAATATATTATATCATTGTAAATGCACAAAAAATGCAGACATGAGTACCCGCTGAAACCCATCCCATCCAGTGTATGGCCATTGTACGTCGTACTGGTTTATCTTTGACAAACGAGTCTCCTCTGGCATCTAGATCCCTCGCGTGGCGAGATAACAAAGTAGACCTATGGTTTTCTAACTATAGAACTTATTAATAAACATACCACATGAAATAACATCACATTTAATCATGCAATGACCAATTACAATACAAACTATTTCTTAATTAGCATATTAAAACTTATTGCATGTCAAACTAAATTGATGCATTTTAAAGGCATAACGTTGATCTACAATACCATCAAATATTTCTTGCCCAAATTCCGGCTCTAACCCAACCTAGAGGTTCAACAGAAGTACTAATTACGACTTAACAAGAAAAGTAACGGCATTTTGCATGTCAAAAAATTAGTAGTAATGGACACGGCTAACATTGATCTACACCATCTTCAACATACTCTTCTGAAAACAAATTACTATACATGAAACATATATTGTTTGAAAACTTTTCTAACTTCTAAGCAATAAACATCGCATAGCTAATGACGAGCTAAAAAACTAACTAATTTCCACCGTGCATGTGCAAAAAAAACCATATATTGTGTTGGGGATATAACTATTAGGTATGACCCGCCCGGGAAGGGCCGGGTTATACCTATGGCGATTCATGATATGAAGCCCACGAGGATATCAAAGATGGCGGTTCACAGGCAAGGGCCCAAGGCCCAAGGGCTACTTAAGGCCTGTAGGATTAAAACCGCCATATGTGTAAGACTTGTATTGTAAGGCACATATAGTTAGTCACAAGCCGGACACGTTATCTATGAGCCGGCCGAGACTCCGTGAGCCGCTGGGCATCAACCCGTGTATATGAAGGGATGACCCGGTGGCGGTTCAGGGCAAGAAACAAGAGATCGAAAGCTAGGTCAAGTGTATTCGCTCCCTGGTCATCAAGACATAAGCAATACCACCTCAAACTAGATTAGGCCTTTACCTTCACCGCAAGGGGCCGAACCAGTATAAACTCTTGTGTCCTTTGTCCTGTTTAACCCCTTTAAGCTAACCTAGTTGCGATGGCTCCACGACTAAGTCCTTACACTAGGACATCTGCCGTGACTATTCCACGACAGTTGGCGCCCACCGTGGGGCTCGAACCCACGACCACAAGGTTAAGAAGCAAAAGTGTGCTTACGGATTGGGGGAATCAGATCAGACACTTTATAAGCCGGCGCAGGCAGTTTTTGATTTTCCATGTCATAAGTCGGCTGCTATTTTGAAAGATCTGATTCATTAGCAATCAGACTGGCAAGGGGACGTGTCTCCTTCACGCAGGCGGCAAAGTCTTTTTCTATCAAAATGAGTGCCATCCTCTTTCAAACTTGGATACCCGATTGATATATCAGCCGGGTCTAGCTCTGGTAGCCATGCTTTGCCCGGGCTCAAGGCTGTTACAGCGCCAGCTTTTGCAGATGATCGCTTCATCTCATTGAACCTTTCAAGCAACACGGAAAGCTTCCTCAAGACCTCAACTAAGAGTATAGGTGCTTGGTTGGACAGAGAAATTGTGACCAATGCACGTTGAGCCCCAATATAGAGCTTCTCAACAAGTGTGTAAACCGCCTTCAGCTTCACAAGCATATCTTGGTTAAGATTGGTGCTCCTGAGGCCTGCATAATAATCATGAATGGGTTAGAGGTGGTTTATATCATCAAGAAATAAATTCAAAATGGATACCAGTGAGGTGACTTACCAAAGATAGCAGAAACCATCTGAGACACATGGCGTTTTAAGCCGGTAAATTCAGTGGTCGATTCCTGAAGAGTCGCCTCCGCCTTTTCAGCCTGCTGTGTCAAGGAAGTTTTCTCTTCAGCCCAAGCGCTTCTTTCAACTTCAAAACTGGTTTTCCGTTTCTCCGTTTCAGCCACGCTAAACTGGAATTTTGAGTCGGCCTTCCGGGTCTCAGATTCTTGCACCTCCAACCGGGCCTTCACGTTAGTTAATTGTGATTCAAGTTGAGCAGTGGTGTCCTGTGCATATGCCGGTTCAACACAACAAGGAAGTCCCAAGCATTTTGCAAGCAATAACACTTGGCACTTGGGGGCTAATGCCTGCCAAAAAGTTATTTATCCAAACGGCTCAGGTGATTAAAGTCCCAAGCACTTTGCAAGCAAGAGTACTTGGCACTTGGGGACTAATGCATATTGCTTTTATTTTTCTGGTTATCTTATGCTGACCCGGATGTGCTGTAAACAAACACAGCCGGCTCATGGGGGTTACACAACTAAGCTTTTGATTCATAAGCAACAACGAGAAGGATCGGCTCATTCATGCTGATTAAACTGGCCCTTAGGGGCTGACAGGATGTGTATAATTCATTAAAAAGGAGTTCATACCTCGAATTTCTGATGCATTTGCTTTACCATATCAACTTCCAGATCATGGCTCGAGTGCACTTGACTGAGATAGCCAGAATATACTTCACCAATGCTCAATTGGGAGTAGTTGGCGACATCAAATCTCACTTTTCGCTGTTCAATGTATTGTTCCTTGGCAGAGTGTTTGACCAAGACAGTAGGCCTGCCCGGCTCTCTAAAGCTGGTGTTGGTAATCACCACATCATCATCATGTGTCTCAGCCGTTTTTACTGGACTTGACGCTTCAATAGTGAAAGGGTCATCGTTTGCTTGATCGATAGGAGGGTTAGAAGTCACTGGTGGAACGTTAAGAACCGGCTCTGACGATTGAGGAGCGGAAGTCTCAGCCGCTGGAATTTGTTGCTCCGGCTCATTGACTTTCGGGTCTTCGGCCGGCTTAGTCACTTTTGCCTTTTTCCTAGGCTTGGCTTTTCCACTGCATGAGTCATGAGAGGTTAGTATAAGTATAAAGGAGCATAATGAGCAAATAATAAGTAATTGTTATTACCCAGGAGCAGTCTTGAAAGCCGGAAGTTGAGACTGAGATGAATCGCTGGAAGAGGAACGAGACGTTTCCTGATAATTTGAGTCAGAAGAATTAAGTGGTTGGCGGATGAGACCCACTAGAGGATAAAAAGAGTTTAAATCGGGGATGACCTCATTTCGACGCTTCCTCGGAGTGTTCGGTAAGTCGGAAGATAATACTTCGCCTCCACTAGCCCGAGTCTGTCGCTGGCTCTCGTGCTGCTGTTGCTTCAAAAGAAAGTGAGGATCCAGATGGGCTAAAGGGTGTGAAAAGCTTACTTTCTGGGTTACTCTTCGAATTTTCTGTCTTGGCAAGGGCTCAGATTCGGAAAAAATGATAGTTACCTATTCCTCAATTGCTTCACTCATCCCCGTGTCATCCTGATGATAATTAATGTCAATAAGATGTTTGAAAAAGGAGCCAAGGGAATCAAGGGCTACCTTCGACTCAGAGCTGTCGTCCAGTTCAAATAGCTCGGAAGTACTGGATTTCTTTCCTTTTTTCTTGGCGGTTCTCTTGGTGGCTTTCTTGGCTTTCCTGGCCCTTTTTGCAGCTTCATGGTCATATTCCTTCTTCCAAAAGTCATCATCAGCCTATAAAAGTCATCAAAGTTGAGTTAAACAAAGTATTCAAGGATGAATGAAAAGTAAGTATTTTAAAGACTTACTTCTGGTGCCGGGTTAGATGTGTAGAAAGGGCTTAGGCCCACCTTGCTGCAGTCTACCGGGCTTTCATGCAGAAGGGACTTTGTCATTTCGTTGATGGCGTCGTTAGTTAAATCCTCAGAGCTGTGGTGCAGTGGATCCTTTTTGCTCCCCGTGTAGGTGCACATTAAGCCAGTACGACGACTCAAGCGAATGACCCGCCATGCAACCCAGCATCAAACCAATTCAATGCCAGTTATGCCGTTTCCCAACATAGCCTTGACCTTGGCAATGGTGGGGGTGAGTTTTTTGCATTCAGCGGCTGTCAGCTTGTCAGGGAGAGGGTGTTTTGAGTCAAGACGTAGGGCGCGAAAGCCGGGCAATCGATTCTCGTCAGCCGGAGAAGTATCCTTGGAATAGATCCATGTCTAATTCCAATCCTTGGGTTGACTCGGCAGGCGGGCATAAGGGAAGATATCATCTCTCCTTTGCTGAATTGAGATTCCACCAAGTTCCAGGCTGGGTCCATTTGAGTACTCATTTTGGCAGTTCAAATAAAACTATTCTCTGAACAGCTCCACACTGGGCTCCTCTTGAAGGTACACCTCACAGAAAACTTGGAAATTGCATATGTTTGACACGTGATTGGGTCCGATGTCTTGAGGATGAAGATTAAAATAGTGCAGAATGTCCCGGAAGAATTTAGAGCCGGGCGGTGAGAAGCCCCGGTTCATGTGATCAGTAAAGACAATGACTTCATCATCCTTTGGTTGAGGTTTCTCCTCTTCTAGCTTGGGGGCGCGATAATGCATGATAGTCTTCTTTGGCAAATAGCCGGTTTTCACAAAGTCCTAGAGTGTGTTCTCAGTAACAATGGAGGGAACCAGTTACAGGAAGTGGCTGTCTTCGGGGCCATTGTAAAGAAAGAAGCCTAAAAAGAAAAGAACAAGTTTTCCGGCTTAAATTAAGCCAGAGGAAAAGCATTGCAATACATATTCAGAATGTCGGCTTAAAAAGGGGCCTAGTGGTATATAGCTATCTACAGCGGGTTATGTAAGCCGCCATGACCAGATTGGTATGTATCAGGGAGAAAATTTTGCTAAGTACTGGACAAACAGGTTTCGCAAACTGAAGCTATACTTTTGGATCAGTGGCAGCTCAGAAAAATAAAATAAATTAAAACCTAAAAGCATGACAGCAGTAGAGGAATTAGCACACGGGCGAGATTTATAGATCTATGAAGCAAACTTTAAGGTAACTAAAGGAATGGAAACAGGTTCCACGCGTCCTAATAGACGTATTCAGATCCAAAGCAAGGGCTATCTAGAAGAACGACAAAGAACTATGAAGAACTCGAAGAACTACAGAAACCCTAATGCAATCTGGAGCATAAGAGGAGGAATGCTTACAGAGGTAGGCGAACTGTGATGGAGCGCCGGCGTTCTCTGGTCCCGTTCAGGTTGATGCAGCGACAGAGGACGAGGAGGACGATGGGCTTTGCGGCGGCGGCGGAGTTCAAGTGGAAGATGAGTCGCAAGAGGAGGAAGACGAGAAGGAAAGGGGGGGAGAAAGAGAGGAGGTTGTTCGACCCTATTTATAAGGAAAAGGTTAACAGGTGGGCACGAAAAACGAGGAGGCCAAAACATGGTTATCTAGCTACTTGGGCTCCTCGATTCTTGGAACGGCTATTAAGATAAGGATCCGTTAAGATAAATTGGATATTGTGCAAATTGATGATAGGTGACATCATGGCGGGTTACCGCAAGCCGAGGAGATGATGTCATGGCGGGTTATGAGTTTTCGCACAAATGAAGAAGGGAAGATTTTTTTAAGTGTTGAAGATTGACATGAACCAGTTCAAATCAACCTGGGGCCTAATGTTGGGGATATAACTATTAGGTATGACCCGCCCGGGAGGGGACGGGTTATACCTATGGCGATTCAAGATATGAAGCCCACGAGGATATCAAAGATGGCGGTTCACAGGCAAGGGCCCAAGGACCAAGGGCGACTTAAGGCCCGTAGGAGTAAAATTGCCATATGTGTAAGACTTGTATTGTAAGGCATATATAGTTAGTCACCGAGCTGGACACATTATCTATGAGCCGACCGGGACTCCGTGAGCTGCTGGGCGTCAACCTGTATATATAAAGGGACGACCCGACGGTGGTTCAGGGCAAGAAACATGAGATCGAAAGCTAGGTCAAGCGTATTCGCTCCCTGGTCATCGAGACATAAGCAATACCACCTCAAACTGAATTAGGCCTTTACCTTCACTGCAAGGGGCTGAACCAGTATAAACTCCTGTGTCCTTTGTCCCATTTAACCCCTTTAAGCTAACCTAGTTGCGATGGCTCCATGACTAAATCCTTACACTAGGACATCTGCCGTGGCTATTCCACAACATATTGCAAAGCTCATACCTTGATCTTCAACTTTGTAGTTCACTTCGCACGACAAATCCTACTCCAGAAGCTCCTAATGACTCCAAAAAGTGACAAAATAATGCCTAAAACAACAGAGAATACATACTTTGGAACTAATCAAAGAGAATAAAAATACCATGCATGCAAATGAAACCAACATAAATGCATAGATCTTACCTTGATCTATCTTTTCTTCAACTTCAACATCGTCAAAATCCAACTCTAAATCGTCCAAAATTGCGAGTGAAATTGGCTACTCAGCTATCCTTTCTCCGTGGTCTTGGAGACTTTAGAGAGAGCAGAGAGGCATTCAAGGCAACAAAAGAGAGTGTGTTTGCGCACAGAGCAGTGGCATTGCATATAAAAAGAAGAGGAGCACTGGAGTGTCGGCACAACAGGTTAAAACTCACCTACCGCGGCCTCAGATTTCAGCCTAAGTGATGTTGCATCGGCAGCAGCAACAACAGTGTTATCTGCTCACGTGCAACAGCAACAATAGTGCACACCTGAGCTGCCCCCGTTCCGTTGTGGCTCATCGGGTCGTGGTTTCCTATAACCAGCTACTGGCCGCCTCACGCCATGGCGGCAGGTACCACATGTCGGCTGGCGTGCCTGCCGCCATGACTAGGCTGGTTTGTCTAACAATTCGTCTTAGAGATGGTCTCTTTTGCCAATTTTGTTTGCTAGCTGGTCCTTTTGGACAAAAATTCGTGATCCTCGTGTCATGTCTGAACCAGCTGATGAACATCAGGAGGAAACTAACATGACCACCCAAGGCATCACTCCAAGCAGAAGAGAATCATATGGCCTCATCCAATGCACATATGCTTTTAGATGAGGTGCTAAACATATTGAAGAGTTTAGCAACTAAAGTTTTTTAATGATTTAGGAACTAAACTCTTCAATGCATTGGTGAAATTCTTTCATTCAAGTGGTTTTCCTAGATTCATGCGCTTGTTATTATTGCGCATTATTGCTTCCTGGGTCATCAAACTCATCTCTCTCTTCTTAATTACTTTGCCATATCAGTTTTTTCGCCTTTTTTGAGAAATATCAGATTTTCCGCCTACATGAAAACCTTAGCACCTGTACAAGGTGGAGTAATTGGAAGGGCATAATTAAGGAGGGGTGGGCGGCAGGGGGTGTAGCCCTGTTTCATCCGTATTCTTCTTCTTCGGAATCAAAATAAAAGAATAAGTAGAAGAATTCACTTAAGTTAACCCATAACGAAAGGTGGTTCATGGCCAGGGGAAAACAAATTAGAATCAGAGTTATTTTGGAATGCATCATTTGTGTTCGAAAAGGTGTCAATGAGGAATCATCGGGCACTTCAAGTTATAGTACCCAAAAGATCACCAAATTAAACCCAAACGTTCAGAATTAAAAGATCATTATTGTCACAAACATATGACTCATCACGAAATAAAGAAATAGAAACATCTTGTGTCTGATATTTACAAACAACAGAAAGAGTAAGAGCATGCACTATTTTGTTTGGACCAACTACTGGAATACTTTACTATCTCTCTGCCTAGCCCAGTCGCCCACCTTCTTTTTGCATCTCTGGGCCAACCTCTAGTCACATTATGCGAAAATGAACTCTGATGACACAGTGTTACTGTCTGAGCTATGTGTCATCGTACCAAGACATAACGCCTACAATGTCATGGCTATCAGGATGACCCAAATATTGTAGTCGAGCGCAACTTTTTTGTGTGTGTGTGGTTCTTTTAGGGAAATGATTCAAATCAGCCTATGATCAAGTCGCTACGACGGCCATGTCCAACTCCAGGGACACACCGCCACCCCCACTGCCGGTGCTGCAAGAAGGGCGCTCTTGCTGATGATGATGTTGCAAAGTGCTACTGGAAGCCACGAAGCTACGCTCTGCAATGGAAGACCCTGTTGCCGCGAGCTTGTCAACATTTCTGGGACATCACTGGTGTTGCGGAGGCACGTGTATGTGAGCTTGCCAGATTATAATGATTGTTGACGTTTCGGAACCATCATCGATGTTGTGGAGATTGCAATGGTCATTGATGTTTCTTAGACATCATATGGAAAAAGTTCGTCATACATTTGGAAAACATATATAAACAAGAAATGTCCTAAATAAGAAAACCCGAAAAAAACTACAGAAACCCCAAGAGCTTAAAAGAGAAAAAGATAAAAAGAAAAAGAAAATACGAAAAATGAAAAGCGGAACCTGAAACAAAAAACCACACACACAAAATAAGCAAAAAAGGAAACAACTGAAAAATAGCTGAAAAATAAACAACTGAAAGAGGCCAGCCCGTCGGGCGGCATATGTGATTGCCCTGCGAGACCCAGTACTGTCTTGTAATAGGCAATCGCTAGGCGTGAGCGCTATTTCTCGCATTAAGTGAGACGTATGGGATCTCTCGCAGCGAGCGACTATAGTAATGGGCCAGGCCGTTAGCGCATATTTTTCGGAAAAATAGAGTAAAAAAACATGCGCCCGCTGTAACACCCTGATGACCCACAAGTGTAGGGGATCTATCGTAGTCCTTTCGATAAGTAAGAGTGTCGAACCCAGTGAGGAGCAGAAGGAAATGATAAGAGGTTTTCAGTAAGGTTTTCTGCAAGCACTGAAATTGTAGGTGATAGATAGTTTTGTGATAAGATAAATAGTAACGAGTAACAAGTAAACAATGTAAATAAGGTGCAGCAAGGTAGCCCAATCCTTTATGTAGCAAAGGATAAGGCTGGACAACTTCTAATAATAATAAAGGAGCTCCTGAGGACACATTGGGAATTATCGTCAAGCTAGTTTTCATCACGCTCATATGATTCGCGTTCGGTACTTTGATAATTTGATATGTGGGTGGACCGGTGCTTGGGTACTGCCCTTGCTTGGACAAGCATCCCACTTATGATTAACCCCTATTGCAAGCATCCGCAACTACAACAAAAGTATTAAGGTAAATCTGACCATAGCATCAAACCTGTGGATCCAAATCAGCCCCTAACGAAGCAATGCATCAACTAGGGTTTAAGCTTCTGTCACTCTAGCAACCCATCATTTACTTATTACTTCCCTATGCCCTCCTCTAGGCCCAATAATGGTGAAGTGTCATGTAGTCGACGTTCACATGACACCACTAGAGGAGAAGACAACATACATCTTATCAAAATATCGAACGAATACCAAATTCACATGACTACTAATAGCAAGACTTCACCCATGTCCTCAGGAACTAAAGTAACTACTCACAAAGCATATTCATGTTCATACTCAGAGGTGTAATAATATGCATTAAGGATCTGAACATATGATCTTCCACCAAGTAAACCAATAAGTATCAACTACAAGGAGTAATCAACACTACTAGCAACCCACATGTACCAATTTGTGGTTTTGGATATAAGATTGGATACAAGAGATGAACTAGGGTTTGAAAGGAGATGGTGCTAGTGAAGATGTTGATGGATATTGACCCCCTCCCGATGAGAGGATCATTGGTGATGACGTTGGTGATGATTTCCCCCTCTTGGAGGGAAGTGTCCCCGGCAGAACAGCTCCGCCAGAGCCCTAGATTGATTCCGCCAAGGTTTCGCCTCGTGGCGGCGGAGTTTCATCCCGTAAGCTTGCCCTTGATTTTTTCTAGGGTAAAAGTGATGATATAGCAAAAGATGGACGCCGGAGGCCCACCAGGGGGCCCAAGAGATAGGGGGGCGCGCCCTATGGGGGGGGGTGCCCTGCTGTCTCCTGGACAGGGTGTGGGCCCCCTGGCCTATTTCTTTTGCTCAGAAATTCTTATTAATTCCAAAAAGTTGTTTCGTGGAGTTTCATGACTTTTGGAGTTGTGCAGAATAGGTTTCCAACGTTTGCTCCTTTTCCAGCCAGAATTCCAGCTGCCGGCATTCCCCCTCTTCATGGTGAACCTTGTAAAATAAGAGAGAATAGCCATAAGTATTGAGATATATTGTGTAATAACAGCTCATAATGCAATAAATATTGATATAAAAGCATGATGCAAAATGGACGTATCAACTCCCCCAAGCTTAGACCTCGCTTGTCCTCAAGCGGAAGCCGAAATCGAAAAATGTGTCCACATGTTTAGAGATAGAGGTGTCGATAATAATAAAATACGGACATGAGGGCATCATGATCATTCTTATAACAGCAACATATAAAGATTCCATCATATAATTTCTTATGCTCAAGTAACAATCAATTCACAATATCAAGTATGGTTCACAAACTTCATTAAGAACTAACAAACTATACTCTCAGTCATTGAAGCAATCGCAATTTATCATAACATCAGAAAGAGTCAACAATAGAGCTTTGCAGCAAGTCCACATACTCAACTATCATATAGTCTTCTACAATTGCTAACACTCACGCAATACTTGTGGTTATAGAGTTTCAGACGGACACTGAGAATGATAGGGTGAAAGTGCTAGTTATCGACTAGAGGGGGGGGGGTGAATAGGCGATTTTTATCAAAGTCTTCAAAACATGGAAGTTTCGAAGACAAACAATAGAAATGACCTAATTGATATGCAGCGGAAGATAAACTACAACAAGCAAACCATAGTCAAGTATGCAATAATGTGAAAGTACAAAGACTAATAGCAGCTTGGTAGTAAGGATCGGGATGGAAGATAGTATGAAGCCAACCAACGATAGTAGTCAAGCAATGAAGTCAACAGGTATGACAAATAGGCAATGACTTCACGAAGACAAACTCAAAGTAAAGGGAGGGAGAGGATGGAACCAGTCACTTGTTGAAGACACAGGATTTGTTGGACCAGTTCCAGTTGCTGTGACAACTGTACGTCTGGTTAGGGAGGCTGAGATTTAACTCAGAAGACCGTGTCTTCACCTTATTCCCCTTGAGCTAAGGACACACAGTCCTCGCCCAATCACTCTGGTAAGTCTTCAAGGTAGACTTACGAACCTTCACAGACTTCGTTCACCGGCGATCCACAATGACTCTTGGATGCTCAGAACGCGACGCCTAACCGGCTGGAGGATACACAGTCCTCAAGTGTAATAAGTCTTCAGGTCACTCAGACAGAAATACTTCAGTGATGCCTAACACTCTTTGGCTCTAGGTGTTTGGGCTTTGTCCTCGCAAGGATTTCTCTCTCTCAAAGGCTTCGAGGTGGGTTGCTCTCAAACGACAAAAGCCGTGAACTAACTCTGAGCAGCCACCAATTTATGGTGTAGGGGGTGGGCTATTTATAGCCACAAGACAACCCGAGCTGATATGTCCGAAACCCTGGGTCACTAAGGAACTGACACGTGTTCCAACGGTCAGATTTCAAACACACACGGCAACTTTACTTGGGCTACAAGCAAAGCTGACTCATCTAGCTCTGGATAAGATTTGCTCTCATTGTCTTCGCTCGAAGACATAGGATTTGGGTTGAGCATCACTTCAATCATTCTGACTTTGTTCACTTGGACCCCACTTAACAGTACGGTGGTTCCTAGGACTCAACAAAGAAGAAAAGGAAACAACAAAACAACACAGTCTTCGCGCTCCATAGTCTTCACTCAATGTCTTCTCATGTCATAGTCTTCAATATGAATATCTTCATATACCACCATTGTCGTCAATGTCTTCATACATTTTTAGGGGTCATCTCCGGTAGGTAAACCGAATCAATGAGGGACACTACCTGCGTTATCCTGCAATTCTCACAAACACATTAGTCCCTCAACCAACTTTGTCGTCAATACTCCAAAACCAACTAGGGGTGGCACTAGATGCACTTACAATCTCCCCATTTTTGGTGATTGATGACAAACTGGTTGAAGTTTTCAACGGGGATAAAGTATGTGAAATTGTAAAGGATAGGGTATTGTCTTCATAAGTGGCAAAGGCTCCCCCTGAAGATGTGCATATAAGTAATTTGCTTTTGGTATGCAAATGCACATGGCAGGTTGTACTTGTGGAGATCCTCTTCAACTTATGAAGATAGTTCATCATGCATGAAATGATATAACTAGGAGAGTGACATGCATAATGAAAAATGGACGTCTGCAGAATGATCTAAGTGCGGAAGTTATCATCGCACATGGAAAAGCAAATAAGTAGCAGACGACCATCGAGTTTAAGTGTTACAACTCAAAGAACGAAATGTATCAAAAGCAAGAGTTGTAATCACTAGGCAAAATATAAAGCAACCGCCCATATGAACCCGCTTGAAGACTATCAAACTCATATGCTTCTCCCCCTATTGTCAGTAATGACCAAAAAGGTTTGAAGACATAGAGCATCTACTCGTCCTCATGAGGAGTAGGTGAAGCAGCTAGGTTGTCGTGGTTGTTTGGCGGCGCAAACGAACTTGGTGCAGTGTCGATGTGTGCAGAAGTAGGGGGCGGTGAAGTAGCATCGTCTTCATCATCGATCACTTTGGCATTCACAGTTGCCGCGGAGGAAGAATAGTCAGAGTCTTCAAGGGATGGAGTTCGACGTAGGACAACATTCCGTGGAGGAGTGGAGTCAAACTTGAATCTTTCAGTGAAGCCATCGTCTTGAAGATCTGCTTCAGCACTGAGCAGTGTCAAACTCTTCCATGATCGCCGACAGGTTTCGTGAGTGACAAAGGCATTCTTGGTGGCAAGATTTCAAATGCGATTTATGTCCACCAAGAGGCTTTGCATCTGTCGCTTGAGCCAGAAGTGATGCTTGTCTTGTTTCTGATGCAGTGCCACAAGAAGTTCTCGGTCATTTAGGACGCGAGAGCGCTTCTTAGGCCTTTGGGCAATTGTGCTCTTAGTAGCTTCAGCTGGCGCACGATGAGGCAGACGAGTGTTCCCAGCCATTGGATAGACACGAGTTACTGCTTGGACTCCTTCCATGGGTTGAGTGAAGCTTTGGTGTTCAGCATTTTGAAGACAAAGAGGCTTCTCGACAGGCTCAGGGTATATGGCTTCAACTAGCATATCAACCTCTGGTAGAAAGATCAGATGATTGCGAGCAGAGGGCTGATAGTTGATAGCAGAGTGTAGCTTGATGAGGCGCATGACCCATGGAGCATAGAATTTCAGGCCAAAAAGGTCAGATCCAGACGCAGCCAGTTGCCGGAGGAAGAATTCTTGTGTATTGAAGCTGATGCCATTGAGGATGTAAAAGACCAATGTCTTCATGGCTCCTTCAAGTTTTGCAGCTGATGAATGCCCTTTGATAGGCCATAGAGTCTGCCTGATGATGTGATATATTGTGCGAGGCAGATACTCAAGGTCATCAACAAAGAACTCCTTTGGGTATTCAGCGTCATGTGGCAGAGGCTTCATCATGCTCAACATCTGGCTCATGTTGGGTTCTGGCTTATGGAAGATGCTCTCCAGTGCATTGCGGTGGAGTTGACAATCAGGTTCGAACAGCTCTCCGGGAGTGGGTAGGCCTGTAAGCTCAATGATGTCAAGAGCTTTGGCTTCATGATGAACATTTCCTGTCATACACTCGAGAACCCATGTCTATGTATCCCTGTTGTAGCCGCGAATGTGGAGGGTAGCATAGAATTGAAGCAAAAGTTCCTCATTCCAATGTTCTTTGTCTGTCACGAAGCTGAGCAGACCTGCATCACGAAAGCAGTCAAGTGCTTCTTCTAAGCATGGCAGTCCAGCAATGGCTTCAGTGTCGAGGCGCATATGAGGGAAAATGCGCCCTTGATAATACAGAACGCAGGAGTAATAGCTTCGATGCTGATGGCTCCAGAAATGTTCAGATGATATTCTTGGCCTTGAGTAGGGGTTCTTTGCGTTGTCAAAGAAGGTGTTGTGGCTTTTGAAGCCATTTGCATTGAAGGACCCTATAGAGGTGGCAGTACCTGTGAACCTTGGCAGTCTTGGCTTTGGTTTCTGGACCTGAGGCCTATGCTCAATATGATAATCAAACTGAGGACTAGAGACATTAGGCAGAGGGACCAGAACGGGCCATTTGACAGTGATTAGCTGGCCATGGTTGTATGCTTGCTCAATTGTATGGGGCCTTGGTGGCGGAACATGAGCAGTGGCAACAACAGAGGCTTCAGGCTGCACAACAGAAGCTTCATGAGCAATTGCAGCATTGGCTTCTGGCATATTGGTTGGTGCAGGCTCCACACTTGCTTCAGCCATGACTACGTCATTGGATTCATTTGTGTTGGTGGTGGCAGCCTCAAGATTTTCAACCTCCACTTGATGAGCTGGAGGGTCTGGCATTAGCACGTTTACTTCAGGAACAACTTCTTCATTAATGGGGGGAGCAGGGACACGTTCTTCTTCTTGTTCGTCATCGGCTGATGCGGCTGGATTGTCTTCAGCAGTTTTGGCTTCAGACACGGAGACATTCACAGTCGGAGTGGCTTCTAGAAACACCTGACGTGCAACAGATTGGTGGTGCACTTCTCCTTCTGGAACGCTCGGAAGAGGGACTTGAGGCCTTGATCCTTTGCGAAGCCTGTGTAATACGGGCGACGCCTTTGGAGATGGAGTTGGCTGGGCCTCATCCTCTTTTTCTTGCACAAGTGGTGTGACTTGTTATTATTGGGGAGTACTCGGGGAGTCTTGTTGTTGTGGGTGATCAGCCCATGATGCATCCTGAGCAATTGGCGTCAGAGGACGACCAATGCTGATGAGTTTGCTGTTCGTGAGAACAGGCGATGATACCAAGTTGTGTTCAATCTGAGGAAGAACTTCATCATCTTCAACATTGTCATGGTGACCAATGTCTTCAGCAACGATGGGATCAACTACTGGAATGTCTTCAGCTTCATAAGCCTCTATGGAAGCAGGCTCATGAACAATCATCCATCGTTCTTGGTGTTCAGATGCTGGGCGAACCATTGAGATAGGTTCAACAACTAAGGGCTCTGTGGGAGCAACCCGATTCTTCTTGGTTTTGCGCTTCTTCTTGGAGGGATCAACATCAGAGGCTTCGGTGTTTTTCCTTTTTCTGGCTTCAGCCTCGGCAGCCCTCGTCTTCTTCAGTTCTGAAGCGGTTGACATGACCTTTGGCTTCGAGCCAGTCATGCTGCTTGGGAAGACTATGCGAGGTTTATCCTGCCTTGAAGGTGCAGATTGGACAGTTGATAGCTTCTACTTCTTTGCAGCCATTCTGGGGTCAATGCCAGGACGACCAAGAGCCTTGCGCTTCTCAGCCTCATTGTAGGCTAGCACACACTTGTCAGCCAGACTCTTCATGCGCTCACGAGAGCCTCTAGCTTCTTCGCGCTTCTTGTGAAAGGCTTCTTTGAGCTCGTGCAGCATGATCTTGTAGTTTTGGACATTTTGCACACTGAGCTTGGCCACATGCTTCTTGAACTGAGCTTTCTCATAGTCGATCTTGTGCTTCAATTCAACGATGCACTGAGCAAGAGCTAGCTCAGAAGCAATTGCGCCATTGAAGGTGACGCTGAGGCCAATGGGAAGTCGCAGATCATCAAAGCTGAGATTTGGGGTGTCAAACCACTCATCAATGAAGTTATGGATGATTGACACATCAAAGAGAGGCAAATCATTGAAGATCTCTGCTTCTTCCTTGCTCTTGATCAGTTGCTCAAGAGCATCATCTGCAAGATCTTCATCGCTGGACAGATCAATGTGCTCTTCTCACAGAATGGCAGCAGGAGTCAATGTCTGATCAGTATTCTTGACAATTTTCTTTTTCTTCTCCGTCTTCTTGGAGATGTGTGATAGATCTTCAGACTGCACACTGTCTTCAGGAGGTGCAGTGGCCACTGGCTTCGCACGTGAAGCTTTTGGAGGAGCAGCTGATCGTGAAGCCTTAGTCTTCTTTAGCTTCTGCGGCTTTGGAGGAGGAGCTGGGGCTCATCAGTGTCAGCAAGATTATCAGAATCATCCACTTTGGCACCTTGGACCAAGATGTATGTGATGAGGCCATCAAGGTTTGAAAAGGGGTCGATGACATTGGGTTCTGCATCATGTGAGCCGTCAGCACGGGGAGCAGAGGGGCCAGGGTTGAAGTCTAATCCCAATGACTTCTTGTTTTCCTTGGCCGATGCCTTTGCATGCTGGAAGTTGCGCTTGAAGAGATTATCATCTAGACACCAGAGCAATGATGATGGTTCGGCATTTTCAGGCTGTGGTCCACGGACCATACAAGGATAGAAACCCTGTGCAATAGCTTCAACTCTGTTCTTGGGTGGAAGGCCTCGATAGAGAATATCACCCTAAGGACTTTTGATAGCATTCTTCTCAGCATATTCCTGGGTCACGAACTTGTTTTGAACCATTGTTCAACCCAATATTGTCGAATCCATTGGATTCATGTCTTGCGCTCATTATAATCCTCTTCAGGATCTGTCTTGTAAAGGTCTGCAAGGTCATCAGGCAAATCTTTTGATGTTCCCCCTCGACACTGTCTGCCACCCTTCCTTACTGATTTCTCTGTAGCCATGAACTTCAAACTGAATGGCTTCAATATGTTCAAAGGCTTCAAAGGCTTTTGCTTGCTGGACAAACAGGAACTGGCTTCGGGAGAGTTAATGTGTTGCTGTAAGAATTCTGCAAATGAATGCAGACTATGAGAACCAAGGGATTCTCCCACGGACTTGTACCTGTGAGATCATTAGAGATGCGAGGGAAGGGGAAGAGGTCATATGCATTCTCAGAAGATTTTGAAGATAAATCAGTTTGAAGACATTGACCTCATGTTGCAAAGACATTCGCTTATATGTCGAGAGTTGGTTCCAGATTTGTACGAATCCGTGAATAAGTACAAGTGAGGAATCTAACTAGATATGAAGCTTAAGTGAATATACTAGGGAGTATGAGATGTAGACAAAATAGATCTAACATTGTATAGGCAGAAACCAATTTTGCTAAATAGGATGAATCATTGAGGATCAAAAAGGTGGTAAAAATAGAGTTGTATTTACCACATGAAGAACTGCTAGATGGGATGAATAGGAGACCGAGCAGTTCAATCCACCGTGCCCTAACTTGGCGATGGAGGACACCTACGGTGGCGGCGGAGAGGACGATGTCCGCGGCCGGCGTGAGGACGGCGTCGGAGAAGTCGCGGCAGCTAAGCGCTTCATCGCCGACGTCGTCGGCAGCTAGCGGTGGCGCTAGGGTTTTGACGAGGTGGAGAGGTGGAAGAAGGTTTTCGTTACCGCAGGGGACATGTATTTATAAGGAAGTGTGCGGCATAGCACAATTACGCAGGTGATCCTGGCGGTTCACATCTGAGGGGCACGTGGCAAGCATGCAACATACTCAGAGTTGTCCCACGTTCCCACGCCCGCCAGGTTTGTCGGATGGTTGTTCCAGCTTCTCCGGATTTCAAACAATATGGATGAATCATTTAAAACAGACTTAATGTTTGTCTCTGTGTCTTCTGCTGACAAGGATGCAGAGAAGACATTCAACAGTTTCAATAGAATGCATGTGATTTGGACAGATAGAGTTTGAGATAGAAAGCATAGAGAGATTAGGGTCCGGTCACATTCACTTAGTTCAAAAGATTCAACAAGGAAGACATAGCTATAAGTGAATGCTGTAGAGGACAGAATACTAGTATATATATAAGAAAGCAACCAAATCAACATAGTGAACTAAATCATGAAGATAAGTTGAAATTTGAAGACAAACCAAATGCGAAGACATTGCAAAAATAACGCCATGAGTGAAACACTTCAAACCAAGAAATTTGGTGGTGGCGTTACCCACCGTATAGGAAGTATTAGACCCAGACACGACGCACAATTATCGTGGCGCTCCGAAGTCAAATTCCACGTTAATGTATTCACACTCAGAATGTAAGTCTTCATTGATTGAAGATATACTTTACTTCGTGTGTTGCACATCTAAGTCATCAACATGCATAAGTGTTAGGATGTGTGCCTGATCACAGGACATTTGAGGATTCCAAGATATTTAGCTCACACCGTAACTTGCAAAACCTTTTCTCATCCAAGGGCTTTGTGAAGATATCTTCCAGTTGCTCTTCAGTGTTGACGTGAATGATGTCAATATCTTTCTTCATGACATGATCTGTGAGAAAGTGATGACGAATTTCAATGTGCTTTGTCTTCGAGTGCTGGACTGGATTGTTGGCAATCTTGATGGCGCTTTCGTTGTCACGGAAGAGAGGTACTTGTTTCAGATTGACACCATAGTCCTTGAGAGTTTGCTTCATCCATAGAAGCTGAGCGCAGCAAGATCCAGCAACAATGTATTCAGATTCAGCAGTTGAGAGTGATACACAGTTTTGCTTCTTTGAAGACCAACGAACAAGTGATCGTCCCAGAAAGTGACATGTGCCTGATGTAGACTTGCGATCCACCTTGTCACCAGCATAATCAGCATCCGAGAATCCAACCAGATCAAATTTTGAGCCCTTTGGATACCATAATCCAAGTGTTGGGGTGTAAGCCAAATATCGAAGAATTCGCTTCACAGCTAAGTGATGCGATTCCTTTGGTGCCGCTTGGAATCGAGCACACATGCAAACACTAAGCATAATATCTGGCCTAGATGCACATAGGTAAAGTAAAGAACCAATCATGGAGCGATATACCTTTTGATCGAACTCTTTACCATTGTCGTCGAGACCCAGATGATGTTTGGCTGGCATTGGCGTCGTGTAACGTTTGCAATCTTGCATTCCAAACTTCTTCAGACAGTCTTTGAGATATTTTTCTTGAGATATGATGATGCCATTCCTTTGCTGACGAATTTGAAGACCAAGGAAGAACTTCAGCTCACCCATCATGGACATCTGATATTGCTCTTGCATCATGTATCCAAACTCATCACTATACTTCTGGTTGGTGCAGCCGAAGATAATGTCATCCACATATATTTGGCACACAAACAGTTCTCCATCATATGTCTTCATGAAGAGTGTGGGATCGAGGGATCCAGGTTTGAAGTATTTGCTCTTTAGGAAGTCTTTGATCGTATCATACCAAGCGTGAGGAGCTTGTTTGAGGCCATACAGTGCTTTGTTTAGCTTGTACACCATATCAGGATGTTTTCGATCTTCAAAGCCAGGTGGTTGAGCAACGTACACTTCTTCTTCAATCTTGCCATTGAGGAATGCACTCTTCACATCCATTTGATATAGTAAGATGTTGTGGTGGTTAGCATAGGCTAGCAGTATGCGAATAGCTTCAAGCCTGGCCACAGGAGCAAATGTTTCATCGAAGTCAATTCCTTCAACTTGAGTATATCCTTGAGCCACAAGACGTGCTTTGTTTCTAACGACTTGACCATGCTCATCTTGCTTGTTTCGATATATCCATTTTGTGCCAATAATGTTATGCTTGCGAGGGTCAGGACGCTTGACGAGTTCCCAAACATTGTTCAGCTTGAACTGTTGAAGTTCTTCTTGCATAGTTTGAATCCATTCAGGTTCCATAAAGGCTTCAGCAACTTTCTTGGGTTCTGATATTGACACAAACGAAAAGTGCCCACAGAAATTTGCTAACTGTGTTGCTATTGAGCGAGTAAGTGGACCAGGTGCATTGATGCTATCAATTATCTTCTCAATTTGTACTTCATTTGCAACACGAGGATGAACTGGATGAAGACCTTGCTCTTGCTGATCATTGTCATCATTGGGAGGATTGTCTTCGGTCTGAGCATTGTCTTCAGGTTGGTTTGGTGCAGAAATGATAAGTTCCTCTTCAGGCTGTGCTTTAGAAGGCATGATTTCACCAGTTCCCATCAGCTTGATAGATTCGCTGGGCGGAGCTTCATCTAGTGTACTTGGCAGGAGCTCTCTTTGTGAACCATTGGTTTCATCAAATCGCACGTCCACAGTTTCAACAATTTTGTAGAGATAGAGGTTGAAGACTTTGTAAGAGTGCGAGTCCTTTCCGTAACCTAGCATGAAGCCTTCGTGAGCTTTAGGTGCAAATTTTGACTTGTGATGGGGATCCTTGATCTAGCACCTAGCACCAAATACTCTGAAGTAGCTGACATTTGGCTTCTTGCCAGTAAGGAGCTCATAGGATGTTTTGTTCAGAAGCTTATGGATGTAGACACGGTTGATGATGTGACATGTTGTATCAATAGCTTCAGGCCAGAACTTTCTTGGTGTCTTGTACTCACCGAGCATTGTTCGAACCATCTCAATGAGGGTTCTGTTCTTGGGCTCTACAATGCCATTTTGCTGAGGTGTGTATGGAGCAGAAAACTCATGAGTGATTCCCATTGTATCCAGATAAAGATCAAGCCCGGTGTTCTTGAACTCAGTGCTGTTGCCACTTCTGATATGCTTGATCTTGACGCCATAATTGTTCATGGCTCGATTGGCGAAGCGTCTGAAGACATCTTGCACTTCAGTCTTGTAGAGAATTATGTGCACCCATGTATATCTTGAGTAGTCATCAACAATGATGAAGCCATAGAGACAAGCTGTTGTTGTGAGGGTAGAGTAGTGAGTAGGGCCAAATAAGTCCATGTGTAACAGCTCGAAGGGTTGAGATGTCGTCATGATTGTCTTCGAGGGGTGCTTCGCCCTAGTCATCTTTCCAGCTTCGCAGGCACCACAGAAATGATCTTTCTTGAACTTGACACCTTCGATGCCTATGACATGCTTCTTCTTGACGAGTGTGTGTAAGTTCCTCATGCCAGCATGCCCCAGCCTCCGATGCCAGAGCCAGCATTCTGAAGCTTTTGCAAGAAGACATACGGCAAGCTTTGGACCTGCTGAGAAATCTACCATGTATAGATCATCTTTCCTATACCCTTCAAAGACTAGAGACTTGTCAGATTCCATTAGTACAAGGCAATGATATTTTCCGAATAGCACAATCATGTTCAAGTCACAAAGCATTGAGACAGACATTAAGTTGAACCCAAGGGATTCAACAAGCATCACTTTATCCATGTGTTGATCCTTTGAGATTGCAACTCTACCTAGACCCAATACCTTGATTTTACCAGTGTCAGCAAATGTGATTTGACTCTTGTCAGATGGACGTAAGGTTGAGTCCATGAGAAGACTTCGATCACCAGTCATATGATTAGTGCATCCGCTATCCATAATCCATTCTGAAGCACGAGGTGTCATACCCTACAGTGCAGTTAGGAGGATAGGCTTCACAAGGTATGTTGTGAAGCATAAGCATTTGACGCACACTAGGATTATCGCAGCTTAGATCAAGGTTAGAACACACAGTATGACTGGTAAGCGATTCATATGTGGAATACATAGTAAGTCATTTTATCATGCGTCCCTTAATGTGTTTTAGGTCCCCAGCAATAGTATCGGACGCCTTTGATTGCTGGCTGGAGACCATATTCTGCAAAAGAGAGTTAATTCTTCTTCACCACCCACATCTTTAGGGGTGGCTTAGAAGTAATGAGTCTAAGTGCAGCATCTGAGAATTTCGGCTTTGAAGCCCTAGCAAATAGTCTTGCAGGAGATGAATGTTGTAGTTTATCTTCCGCTGCATATCAATTAGGTCATTTCTATTGCTTGTCTTCGAAACTTTCATGTTTTGAAGACTTTGATAAAAATCGCCTATTCACCCCCCCTCTAGTCGATAACTAGCACTTTCAATTGGTATCAGAGCAAGGTACTCCCTTGTTCTGTGTGATTCGGTTTAACCACCTGGAGTTTAGCTATGTCGACTGCAGGATTGAGGAATGTATCTTGCCCCACCTTTGACGGTCATGAGTATCCTCGGTGGAAAGCCATGATGAAGAAGCGACTCATGGCTATGGATAGCGAACTGTGGACCGTCACTGAGATTGGTCTTACCGATCTATGCAAGATGGCGGAGGCTGATGACATTCGCAAGTACACTCTACTGAACCTCACAGCGAAGGATGTCATCTCTCCTGTCTGTCCCAAAATCAGTTCAGGAACGCCATGCACCTCAATCACGCGAAGCTAATCTGGGACCGGCTTTCTGAGGTCTATGAAGGTCATCTTAATCGTCATGATCCTTGGCTTGATGACTACAAGGAGTCTCTTAAAGAGATGACCTTTCCACCTGAATCGTCTTCATCTTCACCATGCCTCATGGCAGGGGGTGCTAAGGTAACTGAATGCTACCTCTCTGAAACTAGTGATGATGAATTAGGTCATGAATTTGGCCCCAGCTATGTCAAACTTGCTTCCCTTGCCACTAAACAACAAAGAGCTTTGGAAAAGGTTCAAAACATGCTTAGTAAGAGCGATGATATGTTGGGCGAAGAAATGGATCAGTCAAAAGCATTGGCTGAGAGTCTTCAGAGACTTCATTCAAAGTTTGACGCCCTTCAAGATCAACATAATGCTCTCTTGTCTGATCATGAGAAACTTTCTTCTGAATGTCTTCAAAGAAAGCAAGATCTTGAAAAGATAAGAGTGGATTATGGAGATCTTATGAAGGAGCATGATTCATTACTTGCTCAACAAATCAGCGTTACACAGAATGGATTTGAACCACCATGTCTAAAATGCATTAAGCATGATAACACTACGAATGCTACTGCTGTTGCATTGTCTTCAACTACTGATGTGGAAACTAACCCCTCTACGGAGGATACCACTGCTATTGCTGATGAAAATGCTAGGTTGAAGACATTGCTTGAAACATGGATGTATAAAAGTCTGAAAGGACACCAGACACTTTGTGATGTCCTCAAAAAGCAGATTCTGAACCGAAACCCTAGGAAAGAGGGTGTTGGGTTCGAGAGGAAAATGAATGCTGATGGTTCCTACTGGAAGCCTGAGGAGTATCCCAAAACCACATGGGTTGCTGCAAAGGAACCTTTAGTGGATCCATCCACTTTATCTGGCTTTACCTGTGCTAATCCTATTATCATTGATGAATCCTTTGATGCAAACTATAAACTTTTCAAAAATCAGAATGGTGAAGTGTTTGCCAGGTATATTGGTACTAACTGCAGGAATGGACCACCTATGAAGAAGATCTGGGTTCCCAAAAGCTGTCTTGAGAATCTTCCAGTGAATGTCATCATGACACCACCAGGGAAGAAGACAAACCCCAGACCAAAGGCATCATATGGTCCAACGGCTTCATACGAATACAAGACTCACTTGAGTCACCCTAACGTCAATGTTTTGTAGGGAAATCGTACTCAAACTTATGAATATGAACGTGTGTCCTCAAACTGTCATGTTCATAGGACTAAGAACTTTTCTGCTTATTCATATGAGTATCATTCATCTCCCGCAAGGCTATTTGCTAGGGCTTCAAAGCCGAAATTCTCAGATGCTGCACTTAGACTCATTGCTTCTAAGCCACCCCTGAAGATGTGGGTGGTGAAGAAGAATTAACTCTCTTTTGCAGAATATGGTCTCCAGCCAGCAATCAAAGGCGTCCGATACTATTGCTGGGGACCTAAAACACATTAAGGGACACATGATAAAATGACTTACTATGTATTCCACATATGAATCACTTACCTATCATACTGTGTGTTCTAACCTTGATCTAAGCTGTGATAATCCTAGTGTGCGTCAAATGCTTATGCTTCACAACATACCTTGTGAAGCCTATCCTCCTAACTGCACTGTAGGGTATGACACCTCGTGCTTCAGAATGGATTATGGACAACGGATGCACTAATCATATGACTGGTGATCGAAGTCTTCTCATGGACTCAACCTTACGTCCATCTGACAAGAGTCAAATCACATTTGCTGACACTGGTAAAAGCAAGGTATTGGGTCTAGGTAGAGTTGCAATCTCAAAGGATCAACACATGGATAAAGTGATGCTTGTTGAATCCCTTGGGTTCAACTTAATGTCTGTCTCAATGCTTTGTGACTTGAACATGATTGTGCTATTCGGAAAATATCGTTGCCTTGTACTAATGGAATCTGACAAGTCTCTAGTCTTTGAAGGGTATAGGAAAGGTGATCTATACATGGTAGATTTCTCAGCAGGTCCACAGCTTGCCGTATGTCTTCTTGCAAAAGCTTCAGAATGCTGGCTCTGGCATCGGAGGCTGGGGCATGCTGGCATGAGGAACTTACACACACTCGTCAAGAAGAAGCATGTCATAGGCATCGAAGGTGTCAAGTTCAAGAAAGATCATTTGTGTGGTGCCTGCGAAGCTGGAAAGATGACTAGGGCGAAACACCCCTCGAAGACAATCATGACGACATCTCAACCCTTCGAGATGTTACACATGGACTTATTTGGCCCTACTCACTACTCTACCCTCACAACAACAGCTTGTCTCTATGGCTTCGTCATTGTTGATGACTACTCAAGATATACATGGGTGCACATAATTCTCTACAAGACTGAAGTTCAAGATGTCTTCAGATGATTCGCCAATCGAGCCATGAACAATTATGGCGTCAAGATCAAGCATATCAGAAGTGATAACGGCATTGAATTCAAGAATACCGGGCTTGATCTTTATCTGGATACAATGGGAATCACTCATGAGTTTTCTGCTCCATACACACCTCAGCAAAATGGCATTGTAGAGCGCAAGAACAGAACCCTCATTGAGATGGCTCAAACAATGCTCGATGAGTACAAGACACCAAGAAAGTTCTGGCCTGAAGCTATTGATACAGCATGTCACATCCTCAACCGTGTTTACATCCACAAGCTTCTGAGCAAAACATCCCATGAGCTCCTTACTGGCAAGAAGCCAAATGTCAGCTACTTCAGAGTCTTTGGTGCTAGGTGCTAGATCAAGGATCCCCATCACAAGTCAAAATTTGCACCTAAAGCTCACGAAGGCTTCATGCTAGGTTACGGAAAGGACTCGCACTCTTACAGAGTCTTCAACCTCTATCTCTACAAAATTGTTGAAACTGTGGACGTGCGATTTGATGAAACCAATGGTTCACAAAGAGAGCTCCTGCCAAGTACACTAGATGAAGCTCCGCCCAGCGAATCTATCAAGCTGATGGGAACTGGTGAAATCATGCCTTCTGAAGCACAACCTGAAGAGGAACTTATCATTTTTGCACCAAACCAACCTGAAGACAACGCTCAGACCGAAGACAATCCTACCAATGATGACAATGATGAGCATGAGCAAGGTCTTCGTCCAGTTCATCCTCGTGTTGCAAATGAAGTACAAATTGAGAAGATAATTGATAGCATCAATGCACCTAGTCCACTTACTCGCTCAAGAGCAAGACAGTTAGCAAATTTCTGTGGGAATTTTTCATTTGTGTCAATATCAGAACCCAAGAAGGTGCTGAAGCCTTTATGGAACCTGAATGGATTCAAGCCATGCAAGAAGAACTTCAACAGTTCAAGCTGAATAATGTTGGGGAACTTGTCAAGCGCCCTGACCCTCACAAGCATAACATTATTGGCACTAAATGGATATATCGAAACAAGCAAGATGGGCATGGTCAAGTCGTCAGAAACAAAGCACGTCTTGTGTCTCAAGGATATACTCAAGTTGAAGGAATTGACTTCGATGAAACATTTGCTCCTGTAGCAAGGCTTGAAGCTATTCGCATACTGCTAGCCTATGCTAATCACCACAACATCTTGCTATATCAAATGGATGTGAAGAGTGCATTCCTCAACGGCAAGATTTAAGAAGAAGTGTACGTTGCTCAACCACCTGGCTTTGAAGATCCAAAACATCCTGATATGGTGTACAAACTAAACAAAGCACTGTATGGCCTCAAACAAGCTCCTCGCGCTTGGTATTATACGATCAAAGACTTCCCGAAGAGAAAAGGCTTCAAACCTGGATCCCTCGATCCCACACTCTTCACGAAGACATATGATGGTGAACTGTTTGTGTGCCAAATATATGTGGATGACATTATCTTCAGCTGCACCAACCAGAAGTATAGTGATGAGTTTGGATACATGATGCAAGAGCAATATCAAATGTCCATGATGGGTGAGCTGAAGTTCTTCCTTGGTCTTCAAATTCGTTAGGAAAGGAATGGCATCTTCATATCTCAAGAAAAATATCTCAAAGACTGTCTGAAGAAGTTTGGAATGCAAGATTGCAAAGGTTACACGACGCTAATGCCAGCCAAACACCATTTTGGTCCCGACGACAATGGTAAAGAGTTCGATCAAAAGGTATACCGCTCCATGATTGGTTCCTTACTTTACCTATGTGCATCTAGGCCAGATATTATGCTTAGTGTTTGCATGTGTGCTCGATTCTAAGCGGCACCAAAGGAATCGCATCACTTAGCTGTGAAGCGAATTCTTAGATATTTGGCTTACACCCCAACACTCAGATTATGGTATCCAAAGGGCTCAAGATTTGATCTGGTTGGATTCTCGGATGCTGATTATGCTGGTGACAAGGTCGATTGCAAGTCTACATCAGGCACATGTCACTTTCTGGGACGATCACTTGTCTGTTGGTTTTCAAAGAAGCAAAACTGTGTATCACTCTCAACTGCTGAATCTAAATACATTGCTGCTGGATCTTGCTGCGCTCAGCTTCTGTGGATGAAGCAAACTCTCAAGGACTATGGCATCAATCTGAAACAAGTCCCTCTCTTCTGCGACAACGAAAGCGCTATCAAGATTGCAAACAATCCAGTCCAGCACTCGAAGACAAAGCACATTGAAATTTGTCATCACTTTCTCAGAGACCATGTCATGAAGAAAGATATTGACATCATTCACGTCAACACTAAAGAGCAACTGGCAGATATCTTCACAAAGCCCTTGGATGAGAAAAGGTTTTGCAAGTTACGGTGTGAGCTAAATATCTTGGAATCCTCAAATGTCCCGTGATCACGCACACATCCTAACACTTATGCATGTTGATGACTTAGATGTGCAACACACGAAGTAAAGTATATCTTCAATCAATGAAGACTTACATTTTGAGTGTGAATACATTAACATGGAATTTGACTTCGGAGCGCCACGATAATTGTGCGCCGTGTCTGGGTCTAGTACTTCCTATACGGTGGGTAACGCCACCACCAATTTTCTTGGTTTGAAGTGTTTCACTCATGGCGTTATTGTTGAATATCTTCGCATTTGGTTTGTCTTCAACTTTCAACTTATCTTCATGATTTAGTTCACTATGTTGATTTGATTGCTTTCTTATATATAAATACTAGTATTCTGTCCTCTACAGCATTCACTTACAGTTATGTCTTCGATTGTGAATCTTTTGAACTAAGTGAATGTGATCGGACCCTAATCTCTCTATGCTTTCTATCTCAAACTCTATCTATCCAAATCATATGCATTCTATTGAAACTGTCAAATGTCTTCTCTGCATCCTTGTCAGCAGAAGACCCAGATACAAACATCAAGTCCTTTTAAATGATTCATCTTTATTGTTGAAATCTGGAGAAGCCGGAACAACCATCCGACAAACTTGGCGGGCGTGGGAACATGGGACAACTCTGAGTATGTTGCATGCTTGCCACGTGTCCCACGGATGTGAACAGGCAGGGGCACCTGCGTAATTGCGCTATGTCGCACACCTACTTATAAATACGTGTCCCCTGCGGTCAAGAAAACCTTCTTCCACCTCTCCACCTCGTCAAAACCCTAGCGCCACCGCTAGCTCTCGAGGACGCTGTCGACGAAGCGCTTAGCTGCCACGACTTCTCCGACGCCGTCCTCACGCCGGTCGTGGGCATCGTCCTCTCCGCCGCCGTTGTAGGTGTCCTCCATCGCCAAGTTAGGGCACGATGGATTGAACTGCTCGGTCTCCTATTCATCCCATCTAGCAGTTCTTCGTGTGGTAAATATAACTCTATTTTTACCATCTTTTTGATCCTCAATGATTCATCCTATATACCAAAATTGGTTTCTGTCTACACAATGTTAGATCTATTCTGTCTGCATCTCATACTGCCTAGTATATTCACTTAAGCTTCATATATAGTTAGATTCCTCACTTGTACTTATTCACGGATTCGTACAAATCTGGAACCAACTCTCAACATATAAGTGAATGTCTTTGCAACATGAGGTCAATGTCTTCAAACTGATTTATCTTCAAAATCTTCTGAGAATGCATATGACCTCTTCCCTTTCCCTCGCATCTCTAATGCTGTCACAGGTACATGTCCGTGGGAGAATCCCTTGGTTCTCATAGTCTGCATTCGTTTGCAGAATTCTTACAGCAACACATTAACTCTCCTGAAGCTAGTTCCTGTTTGACCAGCAAGCGAAAGCCCTTGAAGCCTTTGAACATATTGAAGCCATTCAGTTTGAAGTTCATGGCTGCAGAGAAATCAGTAAGGAAGGGTGGCAGACATCGTCGAGGGGGAACATCAAAAGATTTGCCTGATGACCTCGCAGAAATCTACAAGACAGATCCTGAAGAGGATTATAATCAGTGCAAGACCCGAATCCAATGGATTCGACGCTATTGGGCTGAACAATGGTTCAAGTACAAGTTCGTGACCCAGGAGTACGCTGAGAAAAATGCTATCAAAAGTCCTTGGGGTGATATTCTCTATCGAGGCCTTCCCCCCAAGAACAAAGCTGAAGCTATTGCACGAGAATTCTATCCTTGTATGGTCCGTGGACCACAGCCTGAAAATGCCGATCCATCATCATTGCTCTAGTGTCGTGATGATAATATCTTCAAGCGCAACTTCCAGTATGCAAAGGCATCGGCAAAGGAAAACAAGAAGTCATGGGGATTAGACTTCAATCCTGGTCCCTCTGCTCCCCGTGATGACGACACACATGAAGCGGAAGAAAATGAAATCGGCCCCTTCACGAACCTTGATGGCCTCATCTCATACATCTTGGTACAAGGTGCCAAAGTGGATCATTCTGATAATGATGCTGATACTGATGAAGCCCCAGCTCCTCCTCCAAGGCTGCAGAAGCCAAAGAAAATTAAGGCTTCACAATCAGCTGCACCTCCAAAAGCGTCACGTGTGAAGCCACTGGCCACTGCACCTCCTGAAGACAGTGTGCAGTCTGAAGATCTTTCACGCATCTCCAAGAAGACAGAGAAGAAAAAGAAAATCATCAAGAGTACTGATTAGACATTGACTCCTGCTGCCATTCTGCGTGAAGAGCACATTGATCTGTCCAGCGATGACGATCTTGCAGATGATGCTCTTGAGAAACTGATCAAGAGCAAGGAAGAAGCAGAGATCTTCAATAATTTGCCTCTCTTTGACGTGGCAATCATCCATAACTTCATTGATGAGTGGTTTGACACACCAAATCTCAACTTTGATGACTTGCATCTTCCCATTGGCCTCAGCGTCTCCTTCAATGGCGCTATTGCTTCTGAGTTAGCTATTGCTCAGCGCATCGTCGAACTAAAGCACAAGATTGACTATGAAAAGGCTCAGTTCAAGAAGCATGTGGCCAAGCTCAGCGTGCAAGATGTCAAAAACTTCAAGATCATGCTGCACGAGCTCAAAGAAGCCTTTCACAAGAAGCGTGAAGAAGCTCGAGGCTCTCATGAGCGCATGAAGAGTATGGCTGATAAGTGTGTGCTAGCCTACAATGAGGCTGAGAAGCGCAAAGCTCTTGGTCGTCCTGGCATCGACCCCAGGATGGCTGCAAAGAAGAAGAAGCTATCAACTGTCCAACCTGCACCTTCAAGGCAGGATGAACCTCGCATAGTCTTCCCAAGCAGCATGACTGGCTCGAAGCCAATAGCCATGTCAACTGCTTCAGAACAGAAGAAGACTAGGGCTGCAGAGGCTGAAGCAAGAAAAAGGAAACCCTCAGAAGCCTCTGATGCTGCTCCCTCCAAGAAGAAGCGCAAAACCAAGAAGAATCAAGCTGCTCCCACAGAGCCCCTTGTTGTTGAACCTATCTCAGTGGTTCGCCCTGCATCTGCAAATCAAGAACTACGAATGATTGTTCATGAGCCTGCTTCCATAGAGGCTCATGAAGTTGAAGACATTCCAGCAGTTCATCCCATCACTGCTGAAGACATTGGTCACCATGACAATGTTGAAGATGATGAAGTTCTTCCTCAGATTGAACACAACATGGTATCATCGCCTGTTCTCACGAACAGCAAAATCATCAGCATTGGTCGTCCTCTGACGCCAATTGCTCAGGATGCATCATGGGCTGATCGCCCGCAACAACAAGACTCCCCCAGTACTCCCCAACAACAACAAGTCACACCATCTGTGCAAGTTGAAGAGGATGAGGACCTGCCTACTCCATCTCCCAAGGCGCCGCCTGTATTACAAAGGCTTCGCAAAGGACCAAGGCCTCAAGTCCCTCTTTCGAGCATTCTAGAAGGAGAAGTGCACCACCAACCTGTTGCACGTCAAGTGTTTTCAGAAGCCACTCCAACTGTGAATGTCTCTATGTCTGAAGCCCAAGCTGCTGAAGACAATCCGGCTGCATCAGCCGATGACGAACATCAAGAAGAACGTGGCCCTACTCCACCATTACTGAAGAGGTTGTTCCTGAAGTGAACGTGCCTGTGCCAGACCCTCCAGCTCAACAAGTGGAGGTTGAACACGTTGAGGGTGCCACCACTAACACGAATGAAGCGAATGACCTAGTCATGGCTGAAGCTAATGTGGAGCCTGCACCAAGCAATATGCCAGAAGTCAATGCTGCAACTGCTCCTGAAGCTTCTGCCACTGTTGCTGCCACTGCTCCTGTTCCACCACCGGTCCCTCCGCCTAATGTCTCTGGTCCTCAGTTTGATTATCACATTGAGCATAGGCCTCAGGTCCAGAAACCAAAGCCAAGACTGCCAAGGTTTCCAGGTACTGCCACATCTGTCGGGTCCTTCAATGCAAATGACTTCAAAAGCCACAACACCTTCTTTGACAGCTCAAAGAACCCTTACTCAAGGCCATGAATATCATCTGATCGTTTCTGGAGTCATCACCAACGAAGCTATTACTCCTGCGTTCTGTATGATCAAGGGCGCATTTTCCCTCATATGCGCCTCGACACTGAAGCCAGTGCTGGACTGCCATGCTTAGAAGAAGCACTTGACTACTTTCGTGATGCTGGCTGCTCAGCTTTGTGACAGATAAAGAACATTGGAATGAAGAACTTTTGCTTCAATTCTATGCTACCCTCCACATTTGCGGCTACAATAGGGATACAAAAACGTGGGTTCTCGAGTGGATGACTGCAAATGTTCATCATGAAGCCAAAGCTCTTGACATCATTGAGCTTACAAGCCTATCCACTCCCGGAGAGCTGTACGAACCTGGTTGTCAAAATCACCGCAATGCTTTGGAGAGCATCTTCCATAAGCTAGAACCCAACATGAGCCAGATGTTGAGCATGATGAAGCCATTGCCACATGACGCTGAATACCCAAAGGAGTTCTTTGTTGATGACCTTGAGTATCTGCCGCGCACCATATATCACATCATCAGGCGGACTCTATGGCCTATCAAAGGACATTCATCAGCTGCAAAACTTGAAGGAGCCATGAAGATATTGGTCTTTTACATCCTCAATGGCATCAGCTTCAATGCACAAGATTTCTTCCTCAGGCAACTGGCTGCATCTGGATCTGACCTTTTTGGCCTGAAATTCTATGCTCCATGGGCATGCGCCTCATCAAGCTACACTCTGCTATCAACTATCAGCCCTCTGCTCGCAATCATGTGATCTTTCTACCAGAGGTTGATATGTCAGTTGAAGCCATATACCCTGAGCCTGCCAAGAAGCCTCTTTGTCTTCAAAATGCTGAACACCAAAGCTTCACTCAGCCCATGGAAGGAGTCCAAGCTGTAACTCATGTCTATCCGATGGCTGGAAACACTCGTCTGCCTCATCATGTGCCAACTGAAGCTACCGAGAGCACATTTGCTCAAAGGCCAAAGAAGCGCTCTCGGGTCCTAAATGACCGAGAACTTCTTGTGGCACTGCATCAGAAACAAGACAAGCATCACTTTTGGCTCAAGCGTCAGATGCAAAGTCTCTTGGTGGATGTAAATCGCATTCGAAATCTTGCCACCAAGAATGCATTTGTCACTCACAAAACCTGGCGGCGATCATGGAAGAGTTTGACCCTGCTCAGTGCTGAAGCAGATCTTCAAGATGATGGCTTCACTGAATGATTCAAGTTTGACTCCACTCCTCCACAGAATGCTGTCCTACGACGAACTCCATCCCTTGAAGACTCTGACTATTCTTCCTCCACAGCAACTGTGAATGCCAACGTGATCGATGATGAAGACGATGCTACTTCACCATCCCCTACTTCTGCATGCATCGACAGTGCACCAAGTTCGTCTGCACCGCCAAACAACAACGACAACCCTGCTGCTTCAACTACTCCTCATGAGGACGAGTAGATGCTCTATGTCTTCAAACCTTTTTGGTCATTACTGACAAAAGGAGGAGAAGCATATGAGTTTGATAGCCTTCAAGCAGGTTGATATGGGCGGTTGCTTTATATTTTGCCTAGTGGTTACAACTCTTGCTTTTGATACATTTCGTTCATTGAGTTGTAACACTTAAACTCGATGGTCGTCTGCTACTTATTTGCTCTTTCATGTGCGATGATAACTTCCGCACTTAGATCATTCTGCAGATGTCCATTTTCCATTATGAATGTCATTCTTTAAGTTATATCATTTCATGCATGATGAATTATCTTCATAAGTTGAAGAGGATCTCCACAAGTACAACCTGCCATGTGCATTTGCATTCCAAAAGCAAATTACTTATATGCACATCTTCAGGGGGAGCCCTTGCCACTTATGAAGACAATACCCTATCCTTTACAATTTCACATACTTCATTCCCGTTGAAAACTTCAACCAGTTTGTCATCAATCACCAAAAAGGGGGAGATTCTAAGTGCATCTAGTGCCACCCCTAGTTGGTTTTGGAGTATTGACGACAAAGTTGGTTGAGGGACTAATGCGTTTGTGAGAATTGCAGGATAACGCATGTAGTGTCCCTCATTGATTCGGTTTACCTACCGGAGATGACCCCTAAAAATGTATGAAGACATTGACGACAATGGTGGTATATGAAGATATTCATATTGAAGACTATGACATGAGAAGACATTGAGTGAAGACTATGGAGCGCGAAGACTGTGTTGTTTCGTTGTTTCCTTTTCTTCTGTGTTGAGTCATAGGAACCACCGTACTGTTAAGTGGGGTCCAAGTGAACAAACTCAGAGTGACTGAGTGATGCTCAACCCAAATCCTATGTCTTCAAGCGAAGACAATGAGAGCAAATCTTATCCAGAGCTGGATGAGTCAGCTTTGCTTGTAGCCCAAGTAAAGTTGTCGTGTGTGTTTGAAATCTGACCGTTGGAACACGTGTCAGTTCCTTAGTGACCCAGGGTCATTTCGGACATATCAGGTCGGGTTGCCTTGTGGCTATAAATAGCCCACCCCCTACACCATAAATTGGTGGCTGCTCAGAGTTAGTTTATGACTTTTGTCGTTTTGAGAGCAACCCACCTCGAAGCCTTTGAGAGAGAAATCCTTGCGAGGACAAAGCCCAAACACCCAGAGCCAAAGAGTGTTAGGCATCACTGAAGTCTTTCTGTCTGTGTGACCTAAAGACTTATTACACTTGAGGACTGTGTATCCTCCAGCCGGTTAGGCATCGCGTTCTGAGCATCCAAGAGTCATTGTGGATTGCCGGTGAACGAAGTCTTTGAAGGTTTGGAAGTCTACCTTGAAGACTTACCAGAGTGATTGGGCGAGGACTGTGTGTCCTTAGCTCAAGGGGAATAAGGTGAAGACGCGGTCTTCTGAGTTGAATCTCAGCCTCCCTAACCAGACGCACAGTTGTCACAACAACTGGAATTGGTCCAACAAATCCTGTGTCTTCAACAAGTGACTGGTTCTATCCTTTCCCTCCCTTTACCTTGAGTTTGTCTTCTTGAAGTCATTGCTTATTTGTCTTATCTGTTTGACTTCATTGCTTGACTACTATCGTTGATTGGCTTCATACTATCTTCCATCCTGATCCTTACTACCTAGCTGTTATTAGTCTTTGTATGTTCACATTATTGCATACTTGACTATGGCTTGCTTGTTGTAGTTTATCTTCCGCTGCATATCAATTAGGTCATTTCTATTGCTTGTCTTCGAAACTTTCATGTTTTGAAGACTTTGATATAAATCACCTATTCACCCCCCTCTAGTCGATAACTAGCACTTTCAATATCCAATAGCTGCTCGGTGCTTCTTCAGAGTTTTCAATAATCTTTCTTCTTCTTTCTCTGAAAGGTTAGCACTAATAATAACGGGATATATTTCTTTTTCATCAAGGTAAGCATACTTAAGATTTTCAGGTAATGGTTTTAGTTCAAAACACAGGATCACCCTTGGGTGGAGGGGGATCCCCAAGAATTTCAACGGGAAGGTTATGTTTCAGCATAGGTTCCTATTTAAGGAACACTTCATCTATTTCTTCCCTTTCCTTCATAAACATATCATTTTCATGATCTAGCAACTATTGTTCTAACGAATCAGTTGGAGGAACTGTAATGGAAGCAAGACCAATAATCTAATCCTTGCTAGCTGGTTCCTTTTCACGAGGTTGTCTACTAAACTTAGCGGAATTAAACTCATGAGACATACCATCTATGCCAATAGTGACAATATTCTTTTCACAATTAATCTTAGCACTAGCAGTATTCAAGAAGGGTCTACCAAAAATAATGGGACAAAAATCATCTTGTGGGGAACCAAGAACAAGGAAATCAGCAGGGTATTTAACCTTCCCACACAAAACTTCAACATCTCTAACAATCCCAATAGGTTTAATGGTATCCCTATTAGAAAGCTTAATAGTAACATCAATGTCTTCTAATTCAACGGGTGCAATGTCGTGCATAATTTCTTTATAAAGATCATAAGGTATAGCACTAGCACTAGCACCCATATCACATAAGCCATGATAACAATGATCTCCTATTTTAACAGAAATAACAGGCATGCGTACGACAAGTCTACGTGTCTTAGTATCAGGCCTAGCAATATTAGCAGTCTCGCCCAAGAAAGAAATAACATGCCCATCTAAGTCCTCATCCAAGAGATCTTTAACCATAGCAATACGAGGTTCAACATTAATTTGCTCAGGAGGTGTATACGTCCTAGTATTACTCTTACGAACAACAGTCGAAGCTTTAGCATGATCCTTTATGCTAATAGGAAAAGGAGGGTTTTCAACATAAGCAGTAGGAACAATAGGATCACTATAGGTAATAGTCTTTTGTTTGACTGTAATAGGTGCAACTACTTTAACTTCAACAGGAGGATTATATTTAAACCACTTCTGTTTAGAGAGATCAACGTGAGTAGCAAAAGATTCACAAAAAGTAGCTACTATCTCAAAGTCAAGTCCATACTTAGCGCTAAATCCACGAAAAACATCGGTATCCATAAAAGATTTAACACAATCGAACTTAGGTGTCATACCTGACTCCTTACCATCGTCGGAACCCCAATCTTCAGAGTTGCGTTTAATTCTGTCCAATAAGTCCCATTTGAAATCAATAGTCTTCATCATATAAGAACCAGCACTGGAGTATCGAGCAGGTTGCGATTATCAAGAGAAAGCCGAGCATAAATTTTTTGAATAATCATTTCCCGAGAGAGCTCATGATTGGGGCATGAATATAACATTGACTTAAGCCTCCCCCAAGCTTGAGCGACGCTTTCTCCTTCGCGAGACCATAAATTATATAAGTAATTACGATCCCGATGAACAAGATGCATAGGATAGAACTTCTGGTGAAATTCCAGCTTCAATCACTTATAATTCCAAGATCCCGTATCATCACATAGCCTATACCATGTCAATGCATCTCCCTTCAAAGATAAAGGGAAGACCTTCCTTTTGACAACATCGTTGGGAATACCTGCAAGCTTAAATAATCCACAAACTTCATCCACAAAGATAAGGTGTAAATCCGGATGCAATGTTCCATCTCCTGCAAATGGATTAGCTAGCAGTTTCTCTATCATACCTGAAGGAATCTCAAAGTAAATATTTTCATAAAGTTCAGTAGGTTGAGGAGCAACTCTTTGCTCTTCTGGTTGGGGTGAAGATACCCCAAACAAACCCCTCAAAGGTTTAGCTTCCATAGTGACAAGTAACAGAAAATTTCAGCACACTAAATGTTTCCTTACCAAGTTCCACTCACCAAAAGCGCTACACTCCCCGACAATGGCGCCAGAAAAGAGTCTTGATGACCCACAAGTGTAGGGGATCTGTCGTAGTCCTTTCGATAAGTAAGAGTGTCGAACCCAACGAGGAGCAGAAGGAAATGATAAGCGGTTTTCAGTAAGGTTTTCTGCAAGCACTGAAATTGTAGGTGATAGATAGTTTTGTGATAAGATAAATAGTAATGAGTAACAAGTAAACAATGTAAATAAGGTGCAGCAATGTGGCCCAATCCTTTATGTAGCAAAGGATAATCCTGGACAATTTCTAATAATAATAAAGGAGCTCCCGAGGACACATTGGGAATTATCGTCAAGCTAGTTTTCATCATGCTCATATGATTCGCGTCCGGTACTTTGATAATTTGATATGTGGGTGGACCGGTGCTTGGGTACTGCCCTTGCTTGGACAATCATCCCACTTATGATTAACCCCTATTGCAAGCATCCGCAACTACAACAAAAGTATTAAGGTAAACCTAACCATAGCATGAAACATGTGGATCCAAATCAGCCCCTAACGAAGCAACGCATAAACTAGGGTTTAAGCTTCTGTCACTCTAGCAACCCATAATCTACTTATTACTTCCCTATGCCCTCCTCTAGGCCCAATAATGGTGAAGTGTCATGTAGTCGACGTTCACATCTCACCACTAGAGGAGAAGACAACATACATCTTATCAAAATATCGAACGAATACCAAATTCACATGACTACTAATAGCAAGACTTCACCCATGTCCTCAGGAACTAAAGTAACTACTCACAAAGCATATTCATGTTCATAATCAGAGGTGTAATAATATGCATTAAGGATCTGAACATATGATCTTCCACCAAGTAAACCAATAAGTATCAACTACAAGGAGTAATCAACACTACTAGCAACCCACAGGTACCAATTTGTGGTTTTGGATACAAGATTGGATACAAGAGATGAACTAGGGTTTGAAAGGAGATGGTGCTGGTGAAGATGTTGATGGAGATTGACCCCCTCCCGATGAGAGGATCATTGGTGATTATTTCCCCCTCCCGGAGGGAAGTGTCCCCGGCAGAACAGCTCCGCCAGAGCCCTAGATTGATTCCGCCAAGGTTCCGCCTCGTGGCGGTGGAGTTTCGTCCGTAAGCTTGCCCTCGATTTTTTCCAGGGTAAAAGTGATGATATAGCAAAAGATGGACGCCGGAGGCCCACAAGGGGGCCCAGGAGATAGGGGGCGCGCCCTATAGGGGGGGCGCCCCTGTCTCCTGGACAGGGTGTGGGCCCCCTGGCCTATTTCTTTCGCTTAGAAATTCTTATTAATTCCAAAAAGTTGTTTCATGGAGTTTCATGACTTTTGGAGTTGTGCAGAATAGGTTTCCAACATTTGCTCCTTTTCTAGCCAGAATTCCAGCTGCCGGCATTCCCCCTCTTCATGGTGAACCTTGTAAAATAAGAGAGAATAGCCATAAGTATTGAGATATATTGTGTAATAACATCCCATAATGCAATAAATATTGATATAAAAGCATGATGCAAAATGGACGTACCACACCCCGAATGTAAGTTTCCATATTTGTAACTCGAACTCTTGCCATTTTCGGCTATGTGTTGTGATTTTCCTTCGTGGTTGGGTTTTTGTCTTTTGTTTTGCCTTTTGTTCATGGCATGAAACTCATCTCATAGCATCATGCGCATTGCATGTGCATGTTTTCATAAAGCTTGCATCCGTTCATAGTTGTCGCGCTCCCCCGTTGGGTTCTTTGACTGTTCCGAGAACAACCGTGTTTCTCGTTCCCCTCTTGTCTGACCACCTAACCTCTCTGCATAGTGCACCGACCACCTTCGCAACCTAGTCTGAAACTTCTCCCGAACCCAAACCAGGCAATCGTGACCGTTGGGTCTAGTTCATCCCCAAACATCCCTAAAATATCTTTGTTTCTTTGTTGGACTCTCCTAGCATTTTATTCTTGACTGTTCGATTACGATCGAAGGGTCCGATCACCCTCGTTTTGGACGTCCTTTTATATATAAACCGATCCCCTAGGCAGCAACCCTAAAATCTAGCCCCTTGTGCCATCGCGCCGCCGCCAGTCATCCACTCCTCTCCTTCCTCAGGATCCATCCCAATCCACCCAATCCCTCCATTGATCCAACCAGCCAACCACCTCCCTCTTGCAACCACCTCCAAGGCCGCCCCTTCCTCGCATCGATCTGGAGCCCAACGCTCTCTACGCCCGAGCTCCTCCCGATCCCCATCGGTGCCTTCCCCTGCCCAAGCTCCTCACCACACCAGCACCCTTCCCGAGCTCCCGAGGCCCTGCGAGCCTCCCGCTCGTTCGCGCCTGCAGCCGCCCGAGCCCCTGTCTAGGAGCTCCTTGGGCATCCGCTTCCCGCGTCTGTCCGGCCACCGATTTGAGCTGCCGACGACCAGGCCGTCCCGCTCTCCTTCTTCCTCCCCCTCTCTCTTTTATTCATCTCCTTGCTCTCCCTAATCTCTCCAGCCCTCTCTCTCTGCTGTGGTGTACAGGAACGATGCATGGATCTCGTCCATGGCGCCTGAAGCATGGAGCTCCGCTTCGTTCGCTAGTTCCGTCCACCGCTGCCCTGTGCTGAACCCCCACGTCTAGAACCAGCCACCCCGACGCCCTTCACTCATGTGCCCTCGCCGGACCTCCTTCCTCCGCCAAGAACCAAGCTGCGCCATGGCCGCTGAACCCCTGCGTTGCCTCGGATCTCACATGGGACGCCATCCAGCACCCGGATCCGCACCTCCTCTGTTCCCTGCATCGCCTGAAGCCGCCGCGCCCTACATCGCCTGAAGCTGACGCGCCCTGCATCACCGGTTTGTCTGCCTCCTCTGCATCGAGCAGCAGCTCGGGAACGAGCACCCCGCCCCGTGTTGACCAGTCCAGCGCCAGCCTGGACGAGCTCCACTCACCGCGCGAGGCCTCCTCTGCTTCGCTCGTAGCTCAGTTGCCCAACGCATCCTCAAGCGCAATTTGAGCAGCCTAGTCGATCCAGATTCGGCCCATGTAGTTTTTTTTCCATCTGTTGCGAATTTGTCCAATTATCCAGAGAGTGCAGTTTTACAAAAAAAATCTTGTGTTCATGCATATAATAACTAATTAATCATGCATCAAATGTAAATAATTTATATATGAAAAATGCTTAGTTTTTTATCTAGTTTCATATTTTCTAATTGTCATCCATGTTTAAAATGTTTAAGCTTGCTATTTGTTTAATTTTGCATAAATGCCATGTTAAAATGTTTTATTTCATAACTAATTAACCGTAGCTCCGATTTTAATAAACTTTATATGTTAATTGTCTAAAAAATGCATAGATTAACTTGGTGCACTTTATTTTCCTGTTCAACAACATTAAATATGTTTTAGGGCAGAACAATACCATACCCAAAAATATGCACATGGGGATTTTCCGGAATTGTTGTTTGTTCTTCTGGCCTCATTTAAACTTGCCTAAATAGTTAGTTTACTTATGTTTCACCTCTTGCCATGTTTAACAACATTTAATATTGTTGTGTACCTAAACGGGAGCGAACTAAATAACTCGAATGTGGTGTTTTGTCAATATGCAACTCGTTGCATATTGAGCTCCACTTAATTTGTAGTATTGTTTGTGCACTTTTCTATGTCATGCCTTATTAAACCGGACATGCATCATACTTGATTGCGCATCATGCCATGTTTATGCTTTTGTGTTTACCATGTTGTTTGCTTCTTCTCGGTTGTGCTTCTCCTTGATAGTTCCGGTTACGTTGCGATTGTGAGGATTTGTTCGACTACGTTGGTTCGTCTACTTCATGGACTCGTTCTTCTTCCTTGCGGGATCTTAGGCAAGATGACCATTACCCTCAATATCACTTCTATCTTTGCTTGCTAGTTTCTTCGTTCTATCGCTATGCTGCGTTACCTAGCACATGTTTACCATGCCTCCCATTTTGCCATGTCAAGCCTCTAACCCACCTTCCTAGCAAACCGTTGTTTGGCTAAGTTACTGCTTTTGCTTAGCCCCTCTTATACCGTTGTTAGTTGCAGGTGAAGTTGAAGATTGCTCCATGTTGGAACATGATTATGTTGGGATATCACAATATCTCTTATTTTAATTAATGCATCTATATACTTGGTAAAGGGTGGAAGGCTCGACTTTTTGCCTGGTGTTTTGTTCCACTCTTGCCGCCCTAGTTTCCATCATACCGGTGTTATGTTCCTTGATTTTGCGTTCCTTACGCGGTTGGGTTTATGGGAACCCCTTGACAGTTCACTTTGAATAAAACTCCTCCAGCAAGGCCCAACCTTGGTTTTACATCTTCCTAACAACCTACTAACTTTCCCTAGGGTTTTTGCGAGCCTGAGGGTCATCTTTTTTTAACCCCCCGGGTTAGTGCTTCTCCAAGTGTTGGTCCGAACCGGGCGATGTCCGGCGCCCCCGGGAAACCAGGGTCAATGCCAACCCGACGTCTTGCCCATCCGGTGTGTCCTAAGAACAAGATACGTGCGACTCCTATCGGGATTTGTCGGCACATCGGGCGGTCTTGCAGGTCTTGTTTTACCTTTGTCGAAATGTCTTACATCCGGGATTCCGAGGCTGGTCGGGTCTTCCCGGGAGAAGTAATATCCTTCGCTGATCATGAGAGCTTGTGGTGGGCTAAGTTGGGACACCCCTGCAGGGTATAAACTTTCAAGAGCCGTGCCCGCGGTTATGTGGCAGATGGGAATTTGTTAATATCCGGTTGTAGATAACTTGACACTTGACTTAATTAAAATGCATCAACCGCGTGTGTAGCCGTGATGGTCTTTTTTCGGCGGAGTCCGGGAAGTGAACACGGTTTGGGTTATGTTGAATGTAAGTAGTCTTCAGGATCATTTCTTGATCACTTCTAGATGACGACCGTTGCGTAGTTTCTCTTCTTACTCTTGTTCTCGCCTTTAGACACCATATTTTGCTTATCATTTGCTGCAACTCCACGTCACTACCACATCCTACCCATAAGCTTAAATAGTCTTGATCTCGCGAGTTTTGAGATTGCTGAGTCCTCGTGACTCACCAGATACTACCAAAACAGTTGCAGGTCCCAATGATACCAGTGCAGGTGATGCTACCGAACTCCAGTGGGAGTTCGACAAGGTCCTTGGCCGTTACTTCGTGTCTTTTCCTAATGATCAGTAGTGGAGCCCAGTTGGGACGATCGGGGATCTAGCTTTTGGGGTTATCTTCTTTTCATTTGGATTTGTCTGTAGTCGGACTATTTGTGTACTCTGAATGATGTATGAATTATATGATCTTTGTGTGAAGTGGCGATTGTAAGCCAACTCTCTTTATCCCTTTCTTGTTCATTACATGGGATTGTGTGAAGATGACCCTTCTTGCGACAAAACCACAATGCGGTTATGCCTCTAAGTCATGCCACGACACGTGAGAGATATAGCCGCATCATGGGCGTTACACCCGCGAGGGCTCGATCCTCCCTATTTCATTGATGCGCCACCATCAACATGTGTACAATAGGTAGGGTGTGACTTACTAGAAGGAAAAGAGCTGAGTTTTTTTCCTCCCTATTTCATTGCATATTGAGCTCCACTTAATCTGTAGTATTGTTTGTGCACTTTGCTATGTCATGCCTTATTAAACCGGACATGCATCATACTTGATTGCACATCATGCCATGTTTATGCTTTTGTGTTTATAATGTTGTTTACTTCTTTCTGGTTGCGCTTCTCCTTGATAGTTCCAGTTACGTTGCGATTGTGAGGATTCATTCGACTATGTTGGTTCGTCTACTTCATGGACTCGTTCTTTTTCCTTGCGGGATCTCAGGCAAGATGACCATTACCCTGGATATCACTTCTATCTTTGCTTGCTAGTTGCTTCGTTCTATTGCTATGCTGTGTTACCTATCACATGTTTACCATGCCTCCCATTTTGCCATGTCAAGCCTCTAACCCACCTTCCCAGCAAACCGTTGTTTGGCTAAGTTACCGCTTTTGCTCATCCCCTCTTATAGCGTTGTTAGTTGCAGGTGAAGTTGAAGATTGCTCCATGTTGGAACATGATTATGTTGGGATATCACAATATCTCTTATTTTAATTAATGCATCTATATACTTGGTAAAGGGTGGAAGGCTCGACCTTTTGCCCGGTGTTTGTTCCACTCTTGCTGCCCTAGTTTCCGTCATATCGGTGTTATGTTCCTTGATTTTGCGTTCCTTACGCGGTTGGTTTTATAGGAACCCCTTGACAGTTTGCTTTGACTAAAACTCCTCCAGCAAGGCCCAACCATGGTTTTACATTTGCGTAACAACCTACTAACTTTCCCTTGGGTTTTCGCGAGCCCGAGGGTCATCTTTTTTTGACCCCCCTAGGCTAGTGCTTCTCCAAGTGTTGGTCCGAACCGGGCGATGTCCGGCGCCCGCTGGGCAACCAGGGTCTATGCCAACCCGACGTCTTGCCCATTCGGTGTATCCTGAGAACGAGATATGTGCGACTCCTATCGGGATTTGTCGGCACATCGGGCGGTCTTGCTGGTCTTTTTTTACCATTGTTGAAATGTCTTGTAACCGGGATTCCGAGGCTGATCGGGTCTTCCCGGGAGAAGGAATATCCTTCGCTGATCATGAGAGCTTGTGATGGGCTAAATTGGGACACCCCTGCAGGGTATAAATTTTCGAGAGCCGTGCCCACGGTTATGTGGCAGATGGGAATTTGTTAATATCCGGTTGTAGATAACTTGACACTTGAGTTAATTAAAATGCATCAACCACGTGTGTAGCCGTTATGGTCTCTTTTCTGCGGAGTCCGGGAAGTGAACATGGTTTGGGTTATGTTTGAATGTAAGTAGTCTTTAGGATCACTTCTTGATCACTTCTAGATGACAAACGTTGTGTAGTTTCTCTTCTTACTCTTGTTCTCGCCTTTAGCCACCATATTTTTCTTATCATTTGCTGCAACTCCACCTCATTACACATCCTACCCATAAGCTTAAATAGTCTTGATCTCGCGAGTTTTGAGATTGCTGAGTCCTCGTGAATCACCAGATACTACCAAAACAGTTGCAGGTCCCGATGATACCAGTGCAGGTGATGCTACCGAACTCAAGTGGGAATTCGATGAGGTCCTAGGCCGTTACTTCGTGTCTTTCCCTGATGACCAATAGCTTTTGGGGTTATCTTCTTTTCATTTGGATTTGTCCGTAGTCGGACTATGTGTGTACTCTAAATGATGTATGAATTATATGATCTTTATGTGAAGTGGCGATTATAAGCCAACTCTCTTTATCTCTTTCTTGTTCATTACATGGGATTGTGTGAAGATGACCCTTCTGGCAACAAAACCACAATGCGGTTATGCCTCTAAGTTGTGCCTCGACACGTGGGCGATATAGCCGCATCGTGGGCGTTACAAGTTGGTAATCTGAGCCATCCCTGACTTAGGAGCCCACTGCTTGTTCGAATCGCTTACGTTGTTGAGTCTGGTACAAAAATGTTTTGAGTCTTAGGATTATATATATCGGAGAGTGGGATTCTTTTTACTCCTCAGTCCCTTCTTCGCTCTGGTGAGGCCTCCTAACATAGATGTTTTGTCTTTCCTCTCCTCAAATTTCACTATTTTTTTTAGGATCACGCGGGTATCTTGGGATCGTTCCGATATTTTTGTGACGAGAACATTGTTCTTGGTGCCTCCTGACATTTAGGGGTTGTGGCAGTGTCCCCGGGAGTTGAGCTCCGAGGTGTTGTCGTCACACTTTTATCATTGCAGTTCTCGAATACCTAAGTTTCACCGACATCGAAAATCTCTTTTTTGCAGCTAGTGGTAAGATAACCTCGACTCCACCCAGTATTGGGGCAGGAGATTGGGAGTATTGCCATAGTTCGTATAACGGATGCTTTTCAAAGGTTGAGGTACATGATTTCTGAAGGTTTCTTGGTTATGTGTTGACGGATGGGTACAGCTGGATGTAGGGATTGTTAGTTTGGGTGAGATATATTGCTTCCCATGTATCCCCAACACTAGATTGCATAACCAGGAAGTTTCGGGAGTTTTATAGGTGGGAATTCAAGTAGGTCCTAGAATATCTTTCTGACAGATGCATGATATGGTATTGGGTAAATCTCTATCATATGTATTTGTTCCGGCTTATTGTGCAAGCCAATCCTTTGTTTTGTTTTGAGTTGTGGTATTCGAGTTGCTTCGACGTCAAGTGTTGATCCATACCTTCCCTAAATGGTATTCTCATATTTCTATAGGAGTGCTAATCCTTCTTGATCATTGAGGTTGTCATGTTAATTCTTTTCCAACCGGCGTGCTTCTCTTCAAGTGGATCCGATCATTTCAACATCCGCAAGATCAATTCTAAGTTTTCTCAACGGTATCCATTCCATCTGCCCCAAGTTGCCTTTGTTTTCCCGCCCTCCCACCCTTTTTCTTCAAGGACTCAGAGATATCAAGTCAACTATCCATTTTATTGTGTGAAGTCTCTTCATTTTTTTCAATCAATGTTCTTATCCGGTGATTGTCAGGAAGATACTAACTGAGCTTCAAGTTTATTATTCTTTGTTCTCTTTTCTTCTCTGGTGGATTCAATTCAAGCTTTGTCGATCATATCATGTCCTTGTTTCAAATGTTTTCCCATGCCGGTGCACCTATTAATTTCTCACCTCTCTATCTTCATATCCGAAGTGCCGAGGATATCTCAGAAGTTTTGTGTCTCCATCATCAATCCGTTCAAGCTATTTTGAGATTATTATCTCATTCAAGTCATTCAATTCAACCGGTGCAATTTCTCTTTAAAATCATTTCAACAGTGTTTTCTTTTGAGTGGGCCCTAACCCACAGGTCTTTTCCCAGGATCTTACCTGACTCTTCTAATTATCAGGAGCGATTCTCAAATTCATTTTCAAAGTTTGACGTAAGAATGAATTTGATCAGTCAGATGTTTTCCAAGATCAATTTCAAATTATTTTTCATTGTTGGCTCAACCTCTTTGTTTTCATTCTCCCGAAGTATCTCAACAATTCATGGTGGTGTTTCTCGTTGTCATTCTTGGATTTTGAAGACCGAAGAAGAGTTCCTCTTAAATCCTTACCCGTTCTTCCAAAGATACATAGTTCAAGCTTGATGCCATCCTCTCATAATTGTTTTTTATTGTGAGAATTCTTTTCACCCATCCGGAGCATTTCATGAGTTTTTTACATTTCTTTCCTTCGAAGGCCATCATGTCATAATTCCTCATTCTCAGCCTTCAACTCTTGTTCTCCAAATCTTACCGATGGATCATTCAAATACCCTCTAATCATCTCCGGATCTCTTTGTTCTCAGGTATCTAAATCCCCTCAAGTATCTTCATTCATTTTCCAATTCTTCCCAGTGAATTGTGCCATTGCTACTTTCATTTTCAATTCTTACGGTGGTTCGTTCAAGATTTCACTTTCTTTGTTATCATATCAATTCATTCGTTGTTTCCAAATCACACCGGTGGTTCCATCAATACCTTCTCAAGTTTACGCTATATCACTCTTAATCCTTTCTACGAGAATAAGTAGTATGCCAAATCCGTTGCTTGTCATCAATTTAAGTTGGTGAAGGATACACATAACATAATTCTTATTATTGTTTCATTCAGGTGATCTAGTTTCTTCTTTCCAGAGTTGTTCATCATGTCACATTTCTCGGTTCGAGATGCTTCGTCTTTTCTTTTCTAGAGTTCCAAGTTTTCCGCATTATCTCGTCGCGAAGCTCCATCTAGATCATCGCAAGGCTTCACCTTGTGTTTTCAACTTTCCTTTCGTTTGATCATTCTTTTCTTACCGGAGTTCTTCATGGAGGCTCTACATGGTGGTTCGCTAAAGATTTAACTCATTCTCGAAGGGGTTGTTTGGATAGACAGAATATAGAGAATCGGTTCTATATAAAACAGAAAAACTGTTTAACCAACTAAAACCACGTTTGGCTCTTCTAACTAATCCACGGATATGCAAAACTGGATTCCTATAAACCCAGAATTTCAGGTTTGTACAAAAACGACTATTAGTTGTTTTTCTATAAACGCGATTCCTATATCTCTCTGGCTGATCCTCGTGGGCATGTTCATCAGTTGAAGGGTTAGAATCTGCAGATGTGCCGGTGAACGGCGACAGCCTCGATGGGCTCTCACTAGTGTGCCACACCACGAGGCCGTCATCCTCTAGCCGCCGGGCCGCTCACCGCTTCTTCTGCACCGTCAGTCTTGTCGTTGTCGCCGCCAGGTCAGCTCCTTGAGCGTGTACGTGCGTGGGCAGCCGGCGGATCAAATCGATCCAGCTTGTTCCCGTCGGTAGCTAAGCTTCTACGTACACATGTGCGCGGCGTCGTTTCGTGCGTTCTGCAGCCGGCCGATAGAATTGATCCAGCCAACGCTCTGGGCAGCAAGGTTCTACACCTGTGTGCATGTTCACGGCAGTAATTTCATGCGTCCGGCAGGAGGCGGATTGAATTGATCCAGCGCTTGCCTCAGTAGCTAGCTTCTACATGAGCGTGTACACGGCTGTCCGGCGAGATCGATGAGCCAACTCTCCTGTACTTGCGTACCTTGACGGAATGTGACGGGAAAATAAGAAGCTCACCGTAGAATAGGAATAGTACTCTAAATCATTATCAAATATGGATCTGATAAACACACTTTCCAACACGAACATAGTCTTACACAAACTCATTCTTAACTGAAAAAATAGTAAAACTGGTTTTGCTAAAAATCAGCTAAAAACTCATTTTCTATAAACCAACGCCTAATATTTGCTATCCAAACAACCCCGAAGTGTTCTTCAAGATTGTTTTTGGAAAAGCTCAAGTATTCTTCATCTTGCATTCCAAAGTGCAATTCCTTCTACCTTATCTTTTGAGATGGCGTTATATCATTCTTGACAATTTTCATTCATGTTTCGCAATTCACTTGTTGTCAAGAATGAGGTATTCTAAATCCATTAATCTCTTCATTGGAGTTATCTTGTGTCATATTTCACCTAAAGCCTTCCCTAAGGAATGTTGCTATTGTGGTGATTATCAATGGTACAAGTTATCTCTCTATCATCTTGGTGGAAGAAGTTTTTCATCTCGTTGGTGTTATCAATCATATAAATTTTTTTCGTAGTGGAAGAATTTCACCTCAATTTTGAGAAGTTTTCCATAAGCCCACTACAAGCTTATTCGTTTCGTTGTTGGTTTTCCAACAACTCTGTTATAACCTTCTTGGAAGGGTGCTTTCCAAGCTCATTTGTGGCAGAAGTTGTCACTTTCTTCTCCGTCCCTTTATCCCAACAATCTAGCTTCTATTCTTTCGTTTCGGGGGTATTGTGATGTTGCGCTCTTTACTCATCATCTCGAATTGTGAGGATCGTGTTCTTTTCGTGCTTATCCATTTAACCGGAGTGTTGTGTCATCTCTTCAAGTTCTATTCTTCATATCAAGTCTTGCATCTATTTTCAACCGGAGTGTTGTCCGAATTTGTTCTTCCTTGTTCTTGTTTATCTCGTTTCAACCAGAGTGGTTCCAATTCCTTCTTGTCCATTGTACTCGTCATTCATAGCTTTGAAACCTCCAAGGTTCACATGGTGTTCCTTGTTTCTATTTTCAACCACAGTGCTCTCAATTGTGTTCAACTTGGTTATGTTCTTTCTTTCAACTTTTCAACCTCTCAAGGTTCTTTGGTTTCACTCATTTGTCCAAGAAGCAACTTAGTTTTACCTCTTCTCTTCCTCTTCCGTTTCTCTCCGGTGCCATCCTAGATCTCGGGACGAGATCCTCTTGTAGTGGTGGAGTGTTGTAACACCCCGGATGTAACTTTCCATATTTGTAACTCCAACTCTTGCCATTTCCGGCCATGTGTTGTGATTTTCCTTCGTGGTTGGGTTTTTGTCTTTTGTTTTGCATTTTGTTCATGGTATGCATCTCATCTCATAGCATCATGCGCATTGCATCTGCATGTTTTCATAAAGCTTGCATCCATTCGTAGTTGCCGCGCTCCCCCGTTGTGTTCGTTGACCGTGCCGAGAACAACCGTGTTTCTCGTTCCCCTCTTGTCTGACCACCTAACCTCTCTGCACAGTGCACCGAACACCTTCGCAACCTAGTCCGAAACTTCTCCCGAACCCAAACCAGGCAATCGTGACCGTTGGGTCCGGTTCATCCCCAAACATCCCTAAAATATCTTCGTTTATTTGTTTTACTCTCCTAGCATTTAATTATTGACCGTTCGATTATGATCGGAGGGTCCGATCGCCCTCGTTTTGGACGTCCTATTATATATAGACCAATCCCCTAGGCTGCAACCCTAAAATCTAGCCCCTTGTCCCATTGCGCCGCCGCTAGTCATCCACTCCTCTCCTTCCTTGGGATCCATCCCGATCCACCCAATCCCTCCATCGATCCAACCAGCCAACCACCACCCTCCTGCAACCACCTCCAAGGCCGCCCCTTCCTCGCATCGATCTGGAGCCCGACGCTCTCGGCGCCCGAGCTCCTCTCGATCCCCATGGGTGCCTTCCCCTGCCCAAGATCCTCACCACGCCAGCACCCTTCCTGAGCGCCCGAGGCCCTGCGAGCCTCCCGCTCATTCACGCCTGCAGCCACCCGAGTCCCTGTCTAGCAGCTCCTTGGGCATCTGCACCCCGCCGTTCGTCCGGCCACTGGTTCGAGCTGCCAGCGACCAGGCCGTCCCGCTCTCCTTCTTCCTACCCCTCTCCCTTTTATTCATCTCCTTGCTCTCTCTAATCTCTCCATCCCTCTCTCTCTGTTGTGGGTTACAAGAACGATGCATGGAGCTCATACATGGCGCCTGAAGCGTGGAGCTCTGCTCCATTCGCTGGTTCCGTCCACCGCTGCCCTGAGCTGAACCCCCACGTCTGGAACCGGCCACCCCGACGCCCTTGACCCTGCGTGCCCTCGCCGGACCTCCTTCCTCCGCCAAGACCCAAGCCACGCCATGGCCGCTGACCCCCTGCCACTACAAAAAATAATTTTCCGTGATGATACGTGTTTGTCACAGTAGGTCGCGTTTTTTGTCATGCATGTACATCCATGACGATATTATGACAGAATCAAGATAGTCATACCTGTGCTATCATATAAGTGTTCCATGACATTACCAAAATTATCATCACAGAAGTGTCCACTTCCATGACGATAAATCGCGCGTCACAGAAGTGCTTTCGTCAAGGGTGACCGACATGTGGCATCCACCATAACGGAATGCCGTTAAGCTATCGGGTCAGGTTTTGGATCTGATAACCCGTTAACAGCCCCGACCAATGGGGATTTTCCACATGTAAAATCATCATTGGCTGGAGGAAACACGTGTCGGCTCATCGTTGGGAAGAATGTCATCCACTCATTGGACAGAAGGCGCCTATGATACGTCGACACGTGGCACGGCCCAACAGAGGCCCATTCCTGTGAAAAGGCCAGCCCGTTTGACTTGGTAAAAAGGTGGTGGGCCGGCCAACCGAAAGCCTGTTAACGGCCTATTCGCATATAGCCCATTTACAGCCCGCTAACCCAGGGCCCGTTACGACCTATCTGAATTAGGCCCAGTAGCGTCATATGGGCCGTCCAATATGATTCCACCCCGTTTTAACTTCCGGCCCATGTATGGCCCATGACGTCTTTCGGCCCATATGGGGCCCTTTGTAACTCTTGGCCCATTACCGGCCCGTGGTGAAACTGGCCCGTAATAAACAGTGTATCACTTTATACCCATTAATGACCCATTATTCCATTGGGCCATTTCTAGCCCATGTTATCTTTCGGCCTTCTCAGGGCCCATTTATTCTTGGGCTCATTTCCAGCATTCGGTTACTTATGGCCCGCTACTTTCATTTTCTGCTTGTGGGCCAAATTTAGCCCGTTGTTACAGTCGGCCCGTTTGTGGCCCGTTAATACGTTGGGCCGTTTTCATAGCGTCATCAAATACGGCCTATTAACGATGGCCCATTATGGTCAGCCCATGAACAGACGATTCCAACTCTAGCCCGTTTACAGCCATAATGCAGTCTGTTATTGGCCCATGTTTGGCCAATCGATCCTACAACCCATATAAGGCCCATTGATGATACGACCCGTAGAAGGCCCATTGTTTCTACGGCCCGTAGAAGGCCCATTGTTTCTACGGCCGGTAGGAGGCCCAGTGTCACTACAGTAAATATGTAGCCCATGGTTATTGTGGCCTAATTTAAAAAAATAGGTTATTGCGGCCACTAGCAACCCACGGAAAAAGAACTGCACTGACTACAAGCAAATAAATAAACAAGACAACAAGGAGATAAATAAGCAAGCAACTAACGCTAGGCTATCAAGGCTATTACACATATTACATCCACTGGGCATCAAAGTTCGCCACCAATGCAAATATAGGGAACAAAGCAGCATATCATATACACTGGTTGTCAAAGTTGGCGACAAGCGCAAATAAACGCCACAGCAAAACAAATCCAGAACTGAAACCACTTCAGAAGATCTCAAGAAACAATATCCTGGGTACCCATAATGCTGGCAAGATGCTTAGCAAGCTTATTAACTTTCTCTTATTTGGCGCTTAAATCCTCCAGCGCTTGCTGTTGCACCAGGAAATATGCATCTGAATTCTGCAGGGACTTCCTCAGTCCTTCAGCTTCCTGTCGCAGCACATCTGATCGATGTCTTTCAACTTGAAGTTGAGACTCAAGAAGACGAACTGATTCAGGCAGCGAGTTCGAAGAGCTTGTGCCAGCAGTAGTGGCCAGTAACTCAAACACTACATCAAGACAGGACTTTTGGGTTCTCTCACTATCGTCAAGATAGTTTTTATCAGCTTTCTTGGAGACCAACAGGGATGTCTCACTATCTTGAACCTTATCTGCATTACTTCCTTTACCATTGCATAACGTGGTACTGTTCTCCAATATTTTGTCCGCATTCTAAAAGAGAAACAAGCAGACACATCACAGCTTTACCATGTTGTATATGAAACTCATTTTGGTAAATGAATTTAGTAGTAAAGTGGACAGGATAACAGCATGAAACAAACATATATCTATGTACCATGGTCACTTTATGGTCTATATCATTCTAGTTTTTGTTGCCAAATCAAGATAGAGACACAATTCAAATAATATTTGTTCAAGACAAAGCAGAATAGACAGAATATAAGTGTGGGAAACTATAGAGCAATAACAACACTTGTAATGTGCATGACATGAGAATATAACTGTTTATTCATTTGAAACCGAAATCAACATAGAGCAGGTTACAACAGCAAACTAGTTAAAGAAACAGGTTTAAAACATACCTGTTGCGCCAGTGGAGTTTCAATTCCATCCTTCAAATTTGAAAATAGTTGGTATGAGTAAATACAGTAATGCAAGAGCAAAGGAGTATGAACCGTAGCTACAGAACCTGACCTAAGAACAAATCTTCTTCTCCTTTAAGCGTTGAGTTGGGATTCAGAGTGGTGGTCCTCGTGCTTTGGGCACTACAGTTCCCTTACTAACTGCTCGTGTTTGGGTGCTCTATGGTGGAGATGGTATTGTGTCAACTGGAAATGGGTTACTATCTGCCGGGGTTGGGGTTAGAAGGGGTGTAACTGGTTCTCTGTCCAACTGGGTAGGGGTACAATCTGCGAGAGTCTGGGTTATGTGTGGTGGATCCAGTCCTTGGGAAAGTACAACCGTGGTTCTATCTGCATCAACTGGTAGCACTATCTTTTCTGAAGACCATGTTGTTACTCCCTTAGATACTGCCATCACCCTCTCCAATTCAAATGGCTGATAAACAAGAAAAGTAATTGAAAGTATAGTCATTGTATGATAGACAGGTGCAATGGATAGTGGGGAATAAAAGAGGGCATGAAATATTTCACATTTATGTTGTCTAACCAAACAGGATAGCATGACACAATTTCACATATATGATGGCTAACTAAACAGGATAGCATGACACAATTTCACATTATGATGGCTAACTAAAAAAGATGGAAAGACATAGTTCAAAATATGATGACTATGTAAACAGGGTGACATGATATAACTGTATAATGTGTTTATTAAATAGGTTGGCATGCCATAATTCACATACATTCACGGATAGAATGCCATAATTCAAAATATGATGACTGTAAACACTAAACATGATGAGATGATATAACTATATGATGTCTTTATTAAATGGGTTGCCATGCCATAACTCAGATAGATGATGTGTATGTACTATGTAAACATGATGACATGATATAATTCAAATATATGATTTATATAGTAAGCAAGTAAGCAGATGGCAATCCATATATGATGTAAAAACTAAGCAATGCAAGACAACATGCATGACATGGGTAATATAACCCTGCCAAGTTTGAGCATAGACCTCTGGAAAAAAAGGACTAGTCATCAGTCTCTAAATCCTCCTCTGAGGAGCTCTCTGTAACCAGCAAGATGTCTGCTTCAGCAGGTAGCATCATCTGCTCTGAATACCTTGTTTTCACTCCAGATACTTCCATCACTGCTTCAAATGGCTGATGCACAGGAAGAGTAGTTGAATATACAAATGTTGTCGACAAATGGAACACGTAATACACAAAAAGATAGCATGGTATAATTCACATACATGATGATTGGCTAAACAGCATGGCATTGCATAATTCTCATATATAATGCCTTTGCAACAAGATAGCATTGCATAATTCACATATATAATGTCTTGCAACAAAATGGCAATGCGTAATTCACATATATGGTAATTAGACACTGAACAGGTGGCATTCACACATAGCATGTCTAAACTAATCAAATGACATAGCAATGCGAGACACCGTACGCATGATATGAGCAACATAACC
>NC_057810.1:627766811-627769426 GCF_018294505.1 Triticum aestivum | reverse complement strand
CTCTGAGGAGCTATCCGTAACCAGCGACATATGCACTTCGTCAGATAGCATATTCCGCTCTGAAGACCTTGTTTTCACTCCAGAATTTGCCATCACCGTGTCAAATGGCTGATGCACACGAAGAGCAGTTGAATGTACTAACATTGTCGGCAAATGTAATATGTAACGAAAAAAAGGATAGCCTGATATAATTTACATATAAGATGACTGGCTAAGTAGGATGACATTGCAAAATTCACATATATGATGCCTAGCTAAACAAGATGGCATTGCATAATTCACATAAACGATGAATAAACTGAATATATGGCATTCGCACAAAGGATGTCTAAATTAAGCAGATGACATATTTGATGTATAAAGTAAGCAATGCAAGGCACCATATGCATGATATAACCAACATCAGCATGCCAAGTTAGAGCGAAGACCTCAGGGGGTAAATAGGAGTTGTCTTCTCCTTATGAACCCCCCTCAAAACATATATCTTCCTCTCGATTATAATCCGAAATGCATGGAGGCAGGGCTGCCTTTGCCCCTACCATGGAGCGACGTCTGCATGAAATTTTATTGCCACGCAAGGCTCGTCTCTTTTGCTCTACATGTTCAGTTCCATTGTTTACAATAACTGTCATGCATAGGAATAAAACATAGTGAGATTATGTAAGGGGTGCATGCAGAAATCCAGAGTGATGGTAGCAACCTGTGGATAGACCCAAAACCAATAATAGTAGGCAGATAATGGCTTCAGTTAAAAAATACAGATAATGGCTTCTTTACTGTTTTTTCCCACCCAACATGAAACTCATAGTAGACACCGGAGATTAACCAGATAGTAGATAGATACTATTGATTGTGGCCCCGATATGTACCCCACAACCATTTAAAAACTCAAGTTTGACCATTAGTTTGGAGCTGACTTAGAGTCTAATCAGTGAACAGGACGATAAAGTAGCATGTAGTATTAAGCGATGCATAACATAAGCAAACACGAAAGAGTGCGACCTCTCTTGCGGACCCGTGTAGTCCTCGAGGTCATCTACTCGGTTGATGATGGTAATGCAGTTTTCATGGCTGCCGGCGACTGGGAAGAAGATCTAAGGTGGCGAAAGACAGTCTGGAGGCCGGATCCCTGCCGTGCTGGACCCTTCTGTCTTTGGAGCAGCTGAGCTGGGGTGGACGACGGCGCAGTAGGAGCGGGACAAACCATGCAAGGTTTTCTTTGACAACTATCTGTAAGAGAAGTAATTCTGTAAGGGCTCGTTTGAATTGGAGGATTCCAACAACGTAGGGATAGGAAATAGACAGGAATAGGATAGGAATGCACATGCAAAACAGAGAATTTAAAAACACAGGATATCTGCCAATCTGGGTGTTTGATTCACAACAATTGGAAGATCACAGGATGCAAAGAAGCATGGTGAGATTAAGTCAAACCACAAGAAAATGTACGGTTATAATGCTATTATGCTACTATCTCTTAGTCTTGTCCTTCATGAATAGGAATTTGAAAAGGAGGACAAGTAAAAATTAAAATTCCTACATTTTTTCTTTCAAGGAGACACTAAAGGAACAAATCCTACAACTTTCCTTTGCTCCATTCCTTTGAACCAAATTCATGAATAGTAGTACCATAGGAAACTTTCCAATTCCTATGTTTGTCATTCACTTTTCCTTTCAAGCACTGGCGATTCTAGTAGGCAGGCTTGAGCAAGGAAAAACCTACACTAAAAAAATGTTTTTGTGCTACTTCTATTACTTTGGACCCAGGCCACTGCCCTACTAGCTCAACTCCCAGGGCCATCGACAAATGCACAACTCAAATGCGCAGAGATAAATAATGATGGCATTCAAGAGAGTCCATCACAAATAGCTAAGTTTCTTGGTACCTCACTGCTTGTCATATAGTAGGATAAAATAATCGTATTTCCCGTTACTACGTGTGCTCAGTGGACAATATATATAACATGTAGAGTAAAAAAGAGATGCAACAAGTGTACAACCTCTTTGGCGAAGCCATTCGATCTCAGCGTGATTGGGTTGGCCGGTGAGGATGCTCTGGCTGACTTGGCTGTCGGAGGAGGGGAAGAAGATCTTAGGCGTCTCGAGATGGAGCCCGAGGTACTGCTCCGCTGTGATGGAGGGTTTCGTCGTTGGAGCAGCTCCGATGAGTTGTACGACGCCGAGGCTGAAGCAGGACAAGAGAGATAATGTTAACCTGAGTGGAATTCTAATAGCATCTCCAATACATCACGTAAAATACATAACCACAAAGTGCTAGATGTAAAATAGACCAGCCGCTCATCTCCGAACTTAATTGTCGAAACTGAATTTAACTGTTGATACTGATCTTAACTGTCGAAACTGAATTTTTCTCTCGAAACTTAACGCACTAGAAAGGTGAGGCTACACGTTAGTCGACTGACTTTTTCATCTCTGGTTAGTCGATTTTGCAGCCGTTGGATACGAAATCAAGGGCCTGCAGTTCATCTTCAACCTCCACCCCCTTGAGCCGCCAGCCACCATCGGCCAAACAGCAGCCCCCCACTGCCCGCAGCCGGCGGTGCGCCGCCCGCCACCCCGAAAACACTCCCCACCGTCGATCCTCCGCCGCCCCG